>NW_012116833.1:285094-298008 GCF_000951035.1 Colobus angolensis palliatus | reverse complement strand
AACTTAAAGTATAATAAAAAAAAAAAAAAGAATCTAAGTTCAAACAAACAAACAAAAAAAAAGACAAGGGCAATTTTAGAGTTGACAGTTGTCTTTAGTACCTTGGTTGTGGTGGTGGTATCTTGGGTGTGTGTGTATGTCCATACTCATCAAGATGTATACATAAAATATGTACAATTTTGGCATATATTTCAATAAAGCTAAAAAGAAAGACATACAAAGTAATTATAGAAGGAAATATTATAATATGATAAAAGGCTAAAACCTGAGTTAGATTAAACTGTGAGTGAAATATTAGAGATCAGTGACAAAGGTGACATCTTGCATATAAGTGGGCATTTATTTGAAAGCATGCACTAGCTAGCTTCTCTTTAAATTTAGTTGTTTTAAAATTCTGATTAAGTTCAGCGATATTAAAAACAACGCCTCTTGAATTTATATTTATCTATCTATCAAGGTATAAGTATCAAAGAAACATTTCTATAATTTTGAGTCTAATGTGTGAAATGATAATTGAACATTCATGCCACACATATTTGCCAAGCATCTTCCATGATCTAGACAGAGTTCTAGGTGCTGGGGTTGTGGTAGAAAAGAAAGCAAGCAAGAAGCCTGCTCTCATGGAGCTTACATCTACTGTGGGTGGTAGATTTTAAATAATCTGAAAAAGACATATACATTAAGATAATTTATATGACTACCTTACTGCCACACAAAAATTCCTTATAGTAATTCACATGTACCAAAAATCAAGTAATAAGGAAAATAACTGGGGTCATGAGTGAATTTACAAACTCAAGATGTAAAATGGTAATATAAGTGTCACAAGTTCCAAAAGCACTATTGATTAACTCAGACACCAATAGGCAAACTCTTATTGTCCTCTAAGGATATCTATTGACCCAGACACCAATAGGCAAACCCTTATTGTCCTCTAAGGATATCTAAAGTTGTTTTTTGTTGATGGTAATGATCCCTTAGGGCTGTTTTTGGTTTCTGCAGTCTATCTTGGTAAGCAAAGATTCAAAGACTCCAGAGGAAAGAAAAACAGTGGAGGAGTGTAATGGCATCAAGGACACGGGGGCTTCTACAGAGCACCTCTGGCAACTATGCATGTATCAGGTATTGTCACTTAAACCATTCATGTGTTTGACTAGTTGAATACAATGTGTTTTGTTAAACCCTTCTCCCACCTCATTTTGAAAGCCATTTGTTATAATTCAAAGAACAGGTTCATTTTTGTGGCATACTTCAAAATCAGATTTTGACAGAATTTTTTGAAGCTGAGGAAGACTCACAAATTCTTTTATAAGCTTTCTGAAAGTTCCTTTTGATAAAACTACCATGTCACAATTTGCCAAGAGAAAGTAGATTTAAAACAGAAAAGCTTGGTGACAGTGACATGAGTCATGAGCTTGGTGAAATGTCACACCTAGAAGACAATGTCTTATGGAAATTATTAGCACAATGCTCGGAACAGCTTTCATGGAGCTCTACCTCTTAGCTGTCCAGACCCTATTATACTCATGATATGCTGCATGTATAATTAGGTTCATGAGTCAATCCAGTTAATGTGGTCATCTCAGTGAAAGGAGAAAAAAATACAAAATTACAACATCTATGTAAGTGGTAGTTTCATTAACAGGGTATTAAAAAAAACCAAACCTTTACCTATTGAAAATCACTATCCCTCCTCACTGTTATAAAATCAGTGTTGCAATGGATTATGCAAATAAAAGCAATCCTGTCCTCCAAACATAGTTTTGTAAATGTCAAGTAATTGATAGAATCACAAAACAAGAAATTTGACATTGCTGCAACATCCAAACATGGACTTACATTTTGTATACTTTTTATTTTAGTGCAACTTTTGCAGTATTTTATTTGTAAAATATTTTATAAAAGTATTACATTTATGACAAGGTGGATATTTTAAAAACATTCTTCCTCACTGCCTGTACCCATAATCAAAATGTTATGGAATATGTTTTTAAATCAAAAATGTCCATGTATCCACGCAGGGAAATTTCAATACCCATCAAACATTTCTTATACACCTATTATGTGCCTAGTATTGTGTTCAGCATTGGAGATATGGAAATGAATATACACAATATTTCCCCACATGGGGAAATAATGACATGTTGCTGAAATTGTGATCTACAGACAAGCAGCATTTTAGGTTTCATCTGGTATCTTGCTAAAAATATTCAATTTTGGATCCAATTACAGACCCATTTTAACACATTTTTAAGAAGATCCCTAGGTGATTCATGTGCACATTAAAGTTTGAGATACATTAGGGCGGGGCATGGTGGCTCATGCTTGTAATCTCAGCACTTGGAGAGGCTAAGTCAAGCAGAGGACTTGAGTCTGAACGTTTGAGACCAGCGTGGGCAACATGGCGAAATCTGGTCTCTACAACAACAGCAAAAGTTATCTGGGCACGGTGGCATGTGCCTCTAGTTCCAGCTACTCAGGAGGCTGAGGTGGGAAGATTGATTGAGCTCAGGAGGTTGAGACTGAAATGAGCCATGATCATGCCACTACACTCCAGCCTGGGCAACAGAGGGAGACCTAGGTCTCAAAAAGTAAAATGAAAAAATTGCTTCAAAGAGAATAAAATACCTAGGAATCCAACTTACAAGGGATGTAAAGGACCTCTTCAAGGAGAACTACAAACCGCTGCTCAGTGAAATCAAAGAGGACACAAACAAATGGAAGAACATACCATGCTCATGGATAGGAAGAATCAATATCGTGAAAATGGCCATACTGCCCAAGGTTATTTATAGATTCAATGCCATCCCCATCAAGCTACCAATGAGTTTCTTCACAGAATTGGAAAAAACTGCTTTAAAGTTCATATGGAACCAAAAAAGAGCCCGCATTGCCAAGACAATCCTAAGTCAAAAGGACAAAGCTGGAGGCGTCATGCTATCTGACTTCAAACTATACTACAAGGCTACAGTAACCAAAACAGCATGGTACTGGTACCAAAACAGAGATATAGACCAATGGAACAGAACAGAGTCCTCAGAAATAAAACCACACATCTACAGCCATCTGATCTTTGACAAACCTGAGAGAAACAAGAAATGGGGAAAGGATTTCCTATTTAATAAATGGTGCTGGGAAAATTGGCTAGCCATAAGTAGAAAGCTGAAACTGGATCCTTTCCTTACTCCTTATATGAAGATTAATTCAAGATGGATTAGAGACTTAAATGTTAGACCTAATACCATAAAAATCCTAGAAGAAAACCTAGGTAGTACCATTCAGGACATAGGCATGGGCAAGGACTTCATGTCTAAAACACCAAAAGCAACGGCAACAAAAGCAAAAATTGATAAATGGGATCTAATTAAACTAAAGAGCTTCTGCACAGCAAAAGAAACTACCATCAGAGTGAACAGGCAACCTACAGAATGGGAGAAAATTTTTGCAATCTACTCATCTGACAAAGGACTAATATCCAAAATCTACAAAGAACTCAAACAAATATACAAGAAAAAAACAACCCCATCAGAAAGTGGGCAAATGATATGAACAGACATTTCTCAAAAGAAGACATTCATACAGCCAACAGACACATGAAAAAATGCTCATCATCACTCGCCATCAGAGAAATGCAAATCAAAACCACGACGAGATACCATCTCACACCAGTTAGAATGGCAATCATTAAAAAGTCAGGAAACAACAGGTGTTGGAGAGGATGTGGAGAAATAGGAACACTTTTACACTGTTGGTGGGATTGTAAAGTAGTTCAACCATTATGGAAAACAGTATGGCAATTCCTCAAGGATCTAGAACTAGATGTACCATATGACCCAGCCATCCCACTACTGGGTATATACCCAAAGGATTATAAATCATGCTGCTATAAGGACACATGCACACGTATGTTTATTGTGACACTATTCACAATAGCAAAGACTTGGAATCAACCCAAATGTCCATCTGTGACAGACTGGATTAAGAAAATGTGGCACATATACACCATGGAATACTATGCAGCCATAAAAAAGGATGAGTTTGCGTCCTTCGTAGGGACATGGATGCAGCTGGAAACCATCATTCTTAGCAAACTATCACAAGAACAGAAATCCAAACACCGCATGTTCTCACTCATAGGTGGGAACTGAACAATGAAATCATTTGGACTCGGGAAGCGAAACATCACACACTGGGGCCTATCATGGGGAGTGGCGAGGGGGGAGGGATTGCATTGGGAGTTATACATGATATAAATGATGAATTGATGGTTGCTGACGAGTTGATGGGTGCAGCACACCAACATGGCAGAAGTATACATATGTAACAAACCTGCACGTTATGCACATGTACCCTAGAACTTAAACTATAATAAAAAATAAAATAAAATAAAATACAACAAAAGAAAAGATAAAAAGTACCTGAAATCACAGTTAGAATTAATATACATATATACCTCTACCTTCTGAACTTAGTTCTTGGATAAAATTCCAATGTATAAGCAAAAAAAAGAGAAACAAATACACTGTCACAACAAAATCATAAAAAAAAAGAAAAAAGAAAAAATAAAGTTTGAGAAGCACTGATTAAATGAATTCTATCGGGGCTACTCAGTGGATGTGTAGAGACTGGTGATGGTCTGTCAATTGGTACAAGGCAAGACAAAAATGTAAATAAAGAGCAAGTCATTTAAAAATGTTTATAGCAACCTGAGACATTGCTGCAATGTGATCACCAATGTGATCACCAAAGGTAATAAGTGGGGCTGCATTTTGTATATGTTTGCTTTTTAAATTTTACCTTTCTATTAGTTCATTTTTATTGTATTTTACAAAAGTACACTTTTGTAACAGATTATATATATATTTTAAAAAGAACCTTCATCATAAGTAGTTTGAGTAGCACTACATTAGGTCGTTTGATCATCCAATGTCTGAGGCATGTAAAAATCTTAATTTTTCAGAAATTGTCTTAAAACTAGCTGCAATTGATCTTCAGAAATATTATTTTATATGTTTTATTGACAAGAGAAAGGGGCTTTTCATAAATAAATTTGTGAGAAACTCTTGCTGAAATGTTGTGGAAGATGCAGATGTCAAGCAAAGATTTTTATAATAACTACAATTTTCAGAAACAATATCATAACTACAAAGTAAAAATGGAAATTATTTTTCTTGTGAGTGGAAAGGGTCTATTATCAGGGTGCTATCAGGGTAGTTTCCTGTTCCTGTTAAGTGAAGAGGACTTAAGAGAGTTCTAAAAGATGAGAGTTAAAACTTAACGGTGAGTCATTTCAGTAGTAGGCTATGAAAGGGAAAATCCACTGATAAAGTAATGTGCAGGAAATTGTGAGATCAGGTTGGTCTGAATTTATTCAAGAAGAAAACAGAGTCCTTGTCTTCAAAGAGCTTGCAGTTTGGCAAGGAAAGCAGACATATAAAACTTTTGTAGCTAATGATTTATTTTTATTTGATGGAGGAAAATTACTTAGTCGTGTGAAAATATATACAGACAGAACCTGAGTTAAAATGGTGTGATTTAGATTTTTTTGTCTTCACAATCATGCAAACGTGATAGCATTCAGTACGCTCCTTGAATTACAATGGGGTCATTTCCAGAGAAACCCATCATAGGTTGAAAATTTCATGAATTGAAAAGACACTTCAACTTAAAATATTTTGGATGTTTGATGGTTTTATTGGGATGGAATCCCATTATAAGTCAAAGAGCATCTATAATTATGTACAGTTATAAGTTTCTTAACCATGGGGATACATTCTGAGAAATGCATCATTAGGAAATTTCATCATTGTGCAAATAAATATCAGACAGTGTACTTCCACAAACCTAAATAGTATAGCCTACAGCACACCTAGGCTATAAGGTATAGCCCATTGCTCCTAGGGCACAAACCTGTACATCACATGACTTTACTGAATAGGCAATTGTAACTCATTGGTAGTATTTGCATGTCTAAATATATCTAAAAATAGAAAAGTATTGTAAAACTACGGTTTAAAAATTAAAAAGTGAGATACATGTACAGAGCACCTACAATGAATGGAGCCTGTTGGACTGGAGGTTGTTCTGAATGAGTTAGTCAATAAGTGAATACAAAGGCCTAAGTCATTACAGTCCACAACTGTAGACTTTATAAACACTGTACACTTAGACTATGCTACATATATAAAAATGATAAATTATATTAAAATATAAAAATATTTTTTCAATAAAGTTTAACATTAGCTTTCTGTGACATTTTTACTTTTTAAAATCTTTTTGACTCTTTAGCAATAACGCCTAGCTTAAAACAGAAACACATTGTATAGTTGTGCAAAAATTTCTTTCTTTGTATCCTTATTCTATAAGCTTTTATTTCCTGTTAAAATTCTTTATTTATACATACTTGTTATAAATGAAGACACAAACACACACATTAACCTAGGCTTACACAGGGTCAGGATCATCAACATCACTGTCTTCTATTTTCTTTTTTTTTTTTTTTTCTTTTTTTTTTTTTATTATACTTTAAGTTCTAGGGTACATGTGCATAACGTGCAGGTTTGTTACATATGTATACTTGTGCAATGTTGGTGTGCTGCACCCATCAACTCGTCAGCACCCATCAATTCATCATTTATATGTCCCACTCTAAGTTCTTCAGAGGCAGTAACACACATGGAGCTATCATCTCCTATGATAAAATGACTTCTGAAATATCTCTTGAAAGATCTTCCTTTGGCTATTTTATAGTTAACTTTTTCTTATAAGCGGAAGGAGTACATTCTAAAATAATTATTAAAAGTATAATACAGCAAATACATTGGTTGGGATAGTCATGTACTGTCATTAATCCAGTGTTACATACTGTACATAATTGTATGTACTATATTTTTATGACTGGCAGCAAATAGGCTTGTTTACACCAGCATTACTACGAATATGTAACTGTTCATGCTATGGTCTCACAATGACTATAATGTCACTGAGCAATAGAAATTTTTCAACTTCATTATAATTTTTTGGATTTTTTAATGTTTGTGAATACATAGTAGGCATATGCATTTAAGGGGTACATGAGATATTTTAATATAGACATGCAAGGTGAAATAATCCCATCATGGAGAATGAAGTACCATCCCATCAAGGATTTATCCTTTGTGTTAACAATCCAATTGCAATCTTTTAGTTATTTTTAAATATACAATTAAGTTATTATTCACTAAGATCACCCTATTTTGCTATCAAATAGTAGGTCTTATTCAATCTTTCTAAGTATAACTTTTGCACCCATTAATTATCATCACCTCCCCCCTCGACCCCTACTACCCTTCCCAGCCTTTGATAATCCTCCTTCTACTCTCCATGTCCATGAGTTGAATTGTTTTGATTTTTAGATTCCACAAATGAGTGAGAACATGTGATGTTTGTCTTTCTGTGTCTGACTTATTTCACTTAACATAAAGAGCTATAGTTCCATCCATGTTGATGCAAATGACTGGATCTTATTCTTTTTATGACTGAATGGTACTCCATTGTGTATATGTGCCACATATTCTTTATTCATTCATCTGTTGATGGACATTTAGGTTGTTTCCAAATCTTAGCTATTGTAAACAGTGGTGCAACAAACATTGGAGTGCAGATATCTCTTTAATATACTGATTCCCTTTTTGGGGGTTGTGTATCCAGCAATCATATTGCTGCATCATATGGTAACTCAATTTTTAGTTTTTTGAGGAACTTCCAAATTGTTCCTCATAGTAGTTGCACTAATTAACATTCCAAGCAACAGCGTATGAGGGTTCCCTTTTCTCCATATCCTGGTCAGCATTTGTTATTTCATGTCTTTTAAATCTAAGTCATTTTAACTGGGATGAGATGATATCTCATTGTAGGTTAGATTTGCATTCCTCAGGTGATCCATGATGTTGAGTACTTTTATATATACCTGATTGTTATTAGTATTTATGCTTTGAAAAATGTCTATTCAAATCTTTTGCCCATGTTTTGATCAAATAATTAGATTTTTTCAAAGTTCTTTAAGCTCCTTATATATTGTTTATTAATCCCTTGTCAGATGAATAGTTTGAAAATATTTTCTTTCATTCGATGAGGTATCTGTTCACTTTGCTGATTGTATCCTTTGCTGTGCAGAAGCTTTTTAACTCAATGTGATCCCAGTTATCCGTTTTCACTTTGGTTGCCTGTGCTTCTATGGTATTGCTCAAGAAATTTTTGCCCACACCAGTATCCTAGAGATTTTCCCCAATGTTGTCTCATAGTAGTTTCATAATTTGTTTTAGATTTCCTTCTTTAATCCATTTTGATTTGGTCTTTGTGGTGACAGATAGAGGTCTAGTTTCATTATTTTGCCTATAAATATCCAGTTGTCCCAGCACCGTTTATTGAAGAGACTGTCTTTCTCCAGTGTATGTTCTTGGTAAATTTGTTGAAAATGAGTTTATTGTAGGCGTGTGGATCTGCTTATGGGTTCTCTATTCTGCTCATTTGGTCTATTTATCTGTTTTTATGCCAGTACCATGCTGCTTTGGTTACTATAGCTCTGCAGTGTAATTTGAAGTCAGGTAATGTGATTCCTCAAGTTTTGTTAATTTCCTTAGGATAGTTTTTGCTATTCCTGGTCTTTTCTTGTTCTACATAAATTTTAGAGATTTTTTTTTTCTTTTTCTGTAAAGAATGCCATTGCTAGTTTGATAGGGATTGTATTGAATGTCTAGGTTGCTTTGGATAGTATGGTGATTGTAACAATATTCACTCTTTCAATTCATGAACATGGAATGTCTTTCCATATTTTGCTGTCCTCTTCCATTTCTTTCATCAGTGTTTTATACTTTTCATTATAGAGATCTTTCACTTCTTTGCTTAAATTAATTCCTAGGTATTTAACTTTATTTGTGGATACTGTATATGGGATTATATTTTATTTCTTTTTCTGATTTTTCACTGTTGGCACATAAAAATACTACTGATTTTTGTATGTTGATTTTGTAACCTATGACTTTATTGAATTTGTTTATCAGTTCTAATAGTTGTTTGGTGGAGTTTTTAGCTTTGTCCAAATATAAGATCATATCATCTACTAGCAATGAAAATTTTACTTTTTCGATTTGGATTTCTTTTATTTGGATGCCTTTGAATGTGGATGCCTTACATTATTTTCTCAGTGATGTTGAATATCACTCATGTTGAATATCAGTGGCGAAAGTGGGCATTCTTATCATGTTACAGATCTTAAAGGAAAGGCTTTCAGTTGTTCCCTATTCTGTATAACACTAACGGTTGGTCTGTCATATATGGCTTTTATTATTTTGAGATATGTTCATTCTATACAGTATTTTGAAAGTTTTTATCATAAAGGGATGTTGAATTTTGTCAAGTGCTTTTTCAGCATCACTTGAAATGATAATGTGGTCATTATACTTAATCTGGTTGATATCACCTGTCATGTTGATTGATTTGCATATGTTGAACCATGCTTGCATTCGAGGGTTAAATCCCACTTGATTATGTTCAATTATCTTTATGACATATTTTTGAATTTGTTTGCTACTATTTTGTTGAGAATTTTTCCATCACAAGTCATCAGAGATATTGGCCTGTAGTTTTCTTTTTCTTTCTTTCTTTCTTTCTTTTTTTCTTTTTTTTTTATATATATATATCTTTGTCTGGTTTTGGTATCAGGCTAATACTGGCTTCACAGAATTACTTTAGTGTTCCTTCTTTGTCTATTTTTCAGAATAGTTTGAGTAAGATTTGTATTAGTTCTTCTTTAAAACTTTTTTTTTTGAGCTCAGCAGTAAAGCCATCAGGTCCTGGGCTTTTCTTTACTGACAGACTTTTTATTATGACTTCAATCTTATTACTTTTTATTGGCCTGTTCAGGTTTTGGATTTCTTCCTGATACAATCTTGGTTGGTTGTATAATTCTAGTAATTTGTCCATTTCTTCTAGATTTTCCAATTTACTGCCATAGTTGCTTTTAGTAGCCAGTAATAATCCCTTAAATTTCTGCAGTATCATTTTGATGGCTTCCTTTTCACTTCTGATTTTATTTATTTGCATCTTCTCTCTTTATTTCTTAGTCTGGGTAAAAGGTTGGTCAGTTATGTTTAACTTTTCAAAAAAATCAACACTTCGTTTTGTTGATCTTTTGTGTTGTATTCCTCATTTTGATTTTATTTGTTTATTCTCCATTCTTTTATTTTTCTTCTATATTACTAACTTTGAGTTTGATTTGTTCTTGCTTTTCTAGTTTTTCAAGATGCACCATTAAACTGCTCACTTGAAATGTTGCTTATTTTTGATGTAGGCCCTTATAACTACAAATATCTTGTTGGTATTGCTTTTGCTGTACCTCATAGATGGTGCTATGTTGTGTTTCTATCATCATTTGTTTCAATTTTTTATTTCTTTCATAATGTACTCATTGAACAATTGGTCATTCAGGAGCATATTGTTTAATTTCCATGTGTTTGTAAGGTTTCCAGAGTTCTCCTGTTATTAATTCCTTGTTTTATTCCATTGTAGTAAGAGAAAATGCTTAATTAGTAAAATTTGTTTTCAATTTTTTGTTATTTACTTATTTATTTGTTTTTATTTATTTATTCATTTTATCTTGTCCATAAATTATTGGGGTACAGGTGGCATTTGGTTACATAAGTTTTTTAGTGGTTATTTGTGAGATTTTGGTGCACCCATCACCCAAGCAGTATACACTGCACCATATGTGGAGTTTTTTAATCCTTTGCCCCCTCCCACACTTCACCCCAAGTCCCCAAAGCCCATTGTATCCTTCTTGTGTCTTTGCATCCTTAGAGCTTATCTCCACATATCATTGAGAACATACGATTGATGTTTGGTTTTCCATTTCTTACTTCACTTAGAATAATACAAATAGAATAATACAAGTGATAATCTCCAGTCTCATCCAGGTCATTGTAAATGCTGCTAATTCACTCTTTTTTATGGCTGCATAGTATCCCATCATAATAATATATATATACACATTATATATTAAATATATATTATATATATATACATTATATATTAAATATATATATATATTTCTTTATCCTCTCATTGATTGATGGGCATTTGGGTTGGTTCCACGATTTTGCAATTGTGAATTGTGCTACTATAAATATGCATGTTCAAGAATCTTTTTCAAGTAATGACTTATTTGCCTCTGGGTAGATATCCAGTAGTGGGATTGCTGGATCAAATGGTAGTTCTACTTTTAGTTCTTTAAGAAGCCTCGACACGGTTTTCTATAAAGACTGCATTAGTCTGCATTCACATTAGCAGTGTAGAAGTGTTCTCTGTTCACCACATCCTGGTCAACATGTACTGTTTTTTTGATTTTTTGATTATGTCCATTCTTGTAGAAGTAAGGTGGTATCACATTGTGGTTTTAATTTGCATTTCCCTGATTATTAGTAATTTGGAGCACTTTTTAACATGTTCGTTTGTCAATATATCTGCTTTTGAGAATTGTTTATTCACGTCCTTCACCCACTTTTTTGATGAAATTTTAAATTTTTTTTCTTATTCAGTTGAGTTTGTTGTAAATTCTAGTTATTAGTCCTTTGTCAGATGTATAGATTGTGAAGATTTTCTACCAATATATGGGTTGTCTATTAAAACTCTTTAGTTTAATCAGGTCCCAGTTCTTTATCTTTGTTTTTATTGCATTTGCTTTTGAGTTCTTTGTCATGAAATCCTTGCCTTAGCGAATGTCTAGAAGGATTTTTCCAATGTTATCTTCTAGAATTCAGGTCTTAGGTTGAAGTCCTTAACCCATCTCGAGTTAATTTTTTATACTGTGAGAGATGAGGATCCAGTTTAATTTTCCTACACATGGCTAGCCATTTATCCCAGCACCATTTGTTGAAAAGGGTATCCTTTCCTCACTTTCGTTTTTGTTTTCTTTGTCGAAGATCAGTTGGCTGTAAGTATTTGGGTTTTTTTCTGGGTTCTCCATTCTGTTCCATTGATCTACGTGCCTATTTTTATATCATTATCACTCTGTTTTGGTGACTATGGACCAAACTATAGTAAACTAAACTATACTGTAGTATAGTTTGAAATCAGATAGTGTGATGCTTCCAGATTTCTTCTTTTTGGTTAGTCTAGCTTTGGTATGTGGCCTTTTTTATTTTCTTTTGGTTCCATATAAATTTTAGAACTGTTTTTTTTTTCTAATTCTCTGAAGAATAATGGTTGTATTTTGAGGGGAATTGCATTGAATTTGTATATTACTTTTGGCAATATGGACATTTTCACAATATTGATTATACCCATCCATGAGCATGGGATGTGTTTCCATTTCTTGGTGTCATCTATGATTACTTTCAGGAGTGTTTTGTAATTTTCCTTGTAGAGGGTTTTTAACTCCTTGGTTAGGTATATTCCTAAGTATTTTGTTTTATTTTATTTTTTTTTAACTTTTTAAAAAGGAAAGCTTTTATTATGTGAAAATCCATTTTAGGGTTTGATAAACATTTTAAGGTATTGTGAGATTCTGGACAAATCATTCTGTGGCTTTATGAGTTCACACATTTGTGACTATTCTGCATAATATATAGGATTTGTACATTTTATTTTTTAAAATTTTGTTATTATTATTATTATTATACTATAAGTTCTAGGATACATGTGCATAAGGTGCAGCTTTGTTACATATGTATACTTGTGCCATGTTGGTGTGCTGCACCCATCAACTCGTCAGCACTCATCAACTTGTCCTTTACATCAGGAATAACTCCCAATGCAATTGCTCCCCTCTCCCCCCTCCCTTTGATGGACCCGGTGTGTGATGTTCCCTTTCCCGAGTCCAAGTGATCTCATTGTTCAGTTCCCACCTATGAGTGAGAACATGCGGTGTTTGGTTTTCT
>NW_012116833.1:280146-280634 GCF_000951035.1 Colobus angolensis palliatus | reverse complement strand
ATTCATGATTTGGCTTTCTGTTTGTCTGTTACTGGTGTATAAGAATGCTTGTGATTTTTGCACATTAATTTTGTATCCTGAGATTTGCTGAAGTTGCTTATCAGTTTAAGGAGATTTTTGGCTGAGACGATGGGGTTTTCTAAATATACAATCATGTCATCTGCAAACAGGGAAAAATTGACTTCTTCTTTTCCTAACTAAATACCCTTTAGTTCTTTTTCTTCCCTGATTGCCGTAGCCAGAACTTCCAACACGGTGTTGAATAGGAGTGGTGAGAGAGGGCATCCCTGTCTTGTGCCAGTTTTCAAAGGGAATTTTTCCGGTTTTTGCCCATTCAGTATGTTATTGGCTGTGGGTTTATCATAAATAGCTCTTATTATTTTGAGGTATGTTCCATGAATACCGAATTTATTGAGCATTTTTAGCATGAGGAGCTGTTGAATTATGTCAAAGGCCTTTTCTGCATCTATTGAGATAATCATGTGGTT
>NW_012116833.1:277574-278047 GCF_000951035.1 Colobus angolensis palliatus | reverse complement strand
TTTGCTGAGTACTGCTTTACTTCCAATTATGTGGTCAATTTTGGAATAAGTGTGATGTGGTGCTGAGAAGAATATATGTTCAGTTGATTTGGGGTGGAGAGTTCTATAGATGTCTCTTTGGTCTGCTTGCTGCAGAGATGAGTTCAATTCCTGAATATCTTTGTTAACTTTCTGTCTCGCTGATCGGTCTAATGTTGACAGTGGGGTGTTGAATTCTCCCATTATTATTGTGTGGGAGTCTAAGTCTATTCGTAAGTCTCTAAGGACTTGCTTTATGAATCTGGGTGCTCCTTTATTGGGTGCATATATATTTCGGATAGTTAGCTCTTGCTGTTGAATTGATCCCTTTATCATTAAGTAATGTCCTTCTTTGTCTCTTTTGATGTTTGATGGTGTAAATTATGTTTTATCAGAGACTAGGTTTGCAACCCCTGCTTTTTTTTGTTCTCCATTTGCTTGGTAGATCTTCCTCC
>NW_012116833.1:277037-277524 GCF_000951035.1 Colobus angolensis palliatus | reverse complement strand
CTGCTTTTTTTTGTTCTCCATTTGCTTGGTAGATCTTCCTCCATCCCTTTATTTTGAGCATATGTATGTCTCTGCGTGTGAGATGGGTCTCCTGAATACAGCAAACTGATGGGTTTCATCTCTTTATCCACTTTACCAGTCTATGTCTTTTAATTGGACCATTTAGTCCATTTACATTAAAGGTTAATATTGTTATGTGTGAACTTCATCCTGCCATTATGATATTAAGTAGTTATTTTGCTCGTTAGTTG
This sequence comes from Colobus angolensis palliatus, assembly GCF_000951035.1. Classification (NCBI taxonomy): domain Eukaryota; kingdom Metazoa; phylum Chordata; class Mammalia; order Primates; family Cercopithecidae; genus Colobus; species Colobus angolensis. Next base: position 277,273 of record NW_012116833.1, on the reverse strand, counting down.
ATGCAGTTTCTTCCTAGCCTCAATGGTCTTTACATTTTGGCATGTTTTTGCAATGGCTGGTACCGGTTGTTCTTTCCATATTTAGGGCTTCCTTCAGGGTCTCTTGTAAGGCAGGCCTGGTGGTGACAAAATCTCTTAGTATTTGCTTATCTGTAAAGGATATTATTTCTCCTTCACTTATGAAACTTAGTTTGGCTGGATATGAAATTCTGGGTTGAAAATTCTTTTCTTTAAGA
>NW_012116833.1:275762-276700 GCF_000951035.1 Colobus angolensis palliatus | reverse complement strand
AGTGTACCTGTCTGATTCTTGCTTTGGAATCTTCCTGTCAGTGGTGTAGTGCACCGTGTGAGGTGTGGGGTGTCGGTCTGCCCCTAGTGGGGATGTCTCCCAGTTAGCCTACTCAGGGGTCAGGAACCCACTTGAGCAGGCAGTCTGTCCGTTCTCAGATCTCAACCTCTGTGTTGGGAGAGCCACTGCTCTCTTCAAAGCTTTCATACAGAGTCATTTGCATCTGCAGCGGTTTCTGCTGCTTTGCTGTTGTTGTTGTTATTTACTTGTGCCCTGTCCCCAGAGGTGGAGTCTACAGAGACAGGCAGGCCTCCTTGAGCTGCTGTGAGCTCCATCCAGTTCGAGCTTCCCAGCGGCTTTGTTTACCTACTTAAGCCTCAGCAATGGCAGGCACCGCTCCCCCAGCCTCACTGCTGCCTTGCAGTTAGATTTCAGACTGCTGTGCTAGCAATGAGGGAGGCTCCATGGGTGGATGTGGGACCCTCCCAGCCAAGTGTGGGATATAATTTCCTGGTGTGCCCATTTGCTAAGACTCTTGGTAGAGCGCAGTATTGGGATGGGAGTTACCCAATTTTCCAGGTGTTGTGTGTCTCAGTTCCCCTGGCTGGGAAAAGGGATTCCCTTCCCCTTTGCACTTCCCAGGTGAGGCGATGCCTCGCCCTGCTTCAGCTCTAGCTGTTCGGGCTGCAGCAGCTGACCAGCACAGATTGTCTAGCACTCCCTAGGGAGATGAAACCAGTACCTCAGTTGAAAAATGAAAATGGAGAAATCACCTGTCTTCTGTGTCGCTCGCGCTGGGAGCTGGAGACTGCCTAAGTATATTATTTTATGTTTTTGCAGCTATGATAAATGGGGTTGAATTCTTGATTTGATTCCCTGCTTGGTCACCATTGCTGTATAGAAAAGCTACTGATTTTCTTTTTTTTTTTTTTTTTTTT
>NW_012116833.1:243145-275297 GCF_000951035.1 Colobus angolensis palliatus | reverse complement strand
GCAGAGTCTTGAGGGTTTTTAGGTAAACAATCGTATCAGCAGCAAACAATGACAGTTTGCCTTCACCTTTACTGATTTGGATATCCTTTATTTCTTTCTCTTGTTTGATTGCTCTGGCTAGGACTTCCAGCACTCTGTTGAAGAGGAGTTGTGAGAGTGGGCATCTTTGTCTTTTTCCAGTTCTCAGACAGAATGCTTTCAACTTTTCCCCATTTAGTGTTATCTTTGCTGTGGGTTTGTCATAGATGACTTTTACTACGTTAAGGTATGTCCCTTATATGCCATTTTTGCTGAGAGTTTGAATCATAAAGGAGTGATGGATTTTGTCAAATGCTTTTTTGCATCTATTGAGATGATCAGGTACATTTTGCTTTTAATTCTGTTTATGTGTTATATCACGTTTATTGACTTGCATATGTTAAACCATCCCTGCATCCCTGTTATGAAACCCATTTGATCATGGTGGATTATCTCCTTGATTTGTTGTTGAATTCTGTTAGCTAGTATTTTGTTGAGAATTTTAGCATCCATGTTCATCAAGGATAGCAGTCTGTAGTTTTCTCTTTTGGTTACGTCCTTTCGTGGTTTGGGTATTAGGGTGCTGCTGGCTTCATAGAATGAATTAGTGAGGATTCTTTCCTTCTCTATCATGCGGAATAGTATCAAAATTATTGGAACCAATTACTCTTTGAATGTCTGGCAGAATTCTGCAACGAATCTATCCAGTCCTGGAAGTTGTTTTGTTGATAATTTTTAAATTACCATTTTAATCTCACTGCTTGTTGTTGGTCTGTTCAGGGTATCTAACTCTTCCAAACTTAAGCTAGGAGAGTTGTATTTTTCTAAGAATTTGTTCATCTTTTCTACGTTTTTTTGTTTATGTGTGTAAAGGTGTTCATAGTCACCTTGAAGGATCTCTTGTATTTCAGTGGTGTCTGTTGTAATATCTCCTGTTTCTTTTTTTAGTGAGGTTATTTGGATTTCCTCTCTTCTTTTCTGTTTGCTTAATCTTGCTAATGGTATATCAATTTTATTTATCTTTTCAAATAACTAGCTTTTTGTTTCATTTATCTTTTTTGTGGTTGTTATTTGTTTGTTTATTTTTGTTTGTTTGTTTCTATTGCATTTAGCTCTGCTCTGGTCTTGGTTATTTCCTTTCTTTGACTGAGTTTGGGTTTGGTTTGTTCTTGTTTCTCTAGTTCCCTGAGGTGTGACCTTGGACTGTCAGTTTGTGCTTTTCCAGTCTTTTTGATATAGGCGTTTAGCGCTATGAACTTTCCTCTTAACACCACCTTTACCGTATCCCAGAAGTTTTGATAGATTGTGTCATCATTGTTGCTCAGTTCAAAGATTTTTTTACTTTTCATCTTGATTTTGTTTTTGACTCAATGGTCATTCAGGAGCAGGTTATTTAATTTCAATGTATTTGCATGGTTTTGAAGGTTCCTTTTAGAGTTGATTTCAAGTTTTATTACACTATGATCTGAGAGAGTGCTTGATATAATTTCAATTTTCTTAAATTTATTGAGGCTTGTTTTTTTTTTCTTTTTTTTTATTATACTTTAAGTTCTAGGGTACATGTGCATAACGTGCAGGTTTGTTACATATGTATACTTGTGCCATGTTGGTGTGCTGCACCCATCAACTCATCAGCACCCATCAATTCATCATTTATATCAGGTATAACTCCCCAATGCAATCCCTCCCCCCCCCCATGATAGGCCCCAGTGTGTGATGTTCCCCTTCCCGAGTCCAAGTGAACTCATTGTTCAGTTCCCACCTAATGAGTGAGAACATGCGGTGTTTGGTTTTCTCTTCTTGTGATAGTTTGCTAAGAATGATGGTTTGAGGCTTGTTTTATGGCCTATTATATGGTCTATCTTGGAGAAATTACCATGCACTGTTGAATAGAATGTGTATTCTGCAGTTGTTGGAAGAAATGTTCTGTATATTTCTGTTAATTCCACTTGCTCCAAGGTATAGTTTAAATCCATTGTTTCTTTGTTGACTTTTTGTGTTGATGGCCTGTCAAATGCTGTCTGTGGAGTATTGAAGTCCCCCACTATTATTGTGTTGCTGTCTATCTCATTTATCAGGTCAATTAATAATTGTTTTATAAATTTGGAATCTCCTGTGTTAGGTGTATATATGTTTAGAATTGTGATATTTTCCTGTTGGACGAAGACTTTTACCATTATATAATGTCCCTCTTTGTCTATTTTAATAGCTGTTGCTTTAAAGTTTGTTTTGTCTAATATAAGAATAGGTACCGCTGCTCACTTTTGGTGTCCATTATCAGGAAATGCTTTACTTTAAGTTTACTTAAAGTTTATGTGAGTCCTTAACTTTACTTAAGTTTATGTGAGTCCTTATGTATTTGGTGAGTCTCCTGAAGGCAGCAGGCAGTTGGTTGTTGAGTTCTTATCCATTCTGCAGTTCTGTAATTTTTAAGTGGAGCATTTATGACTTTTACATTCAATGTTTGTATTAAAATGTGTGTTCATCATGCTCTTTGTTGTGTGCATACTTTATTGCTTTTGGTTTGTTTTTGCTTTGCTTTTAACTTGTATTTTTGTTTTATAAGTCTTGTGTGATTTATGCTTTAAATAGGTTCTGTTTTGATGTATCCAGGATTTGTTTTAAGATTTAGAGCTCATTTTAGAAGTGGCTTAGTAATCGCATATTCTCTCAGCACTTGTTTGTCTGAAAAAGTTTGTAACTTTCTTTCGTACATGATGCTTAGTTTCGCTGGATACAAAATTCTTGGCTGATAATTGTTTTGTTTGAGGAGGCTGAAGATAGGGCCCCAATCCCTTCTAGTTTGTGGGGTTTCTGCTGAGAATTCTACTGTTAACATGATAGGTTTTCTTTAATAGTTTACCTGGTGATTCTGTTTCACAGCTCTTAAGAATCTTTCCTTTGTCTTAACTTTGAATAACCTGATGGCAGTGTGACTAGACAAACATCTTTTGCTGTGAATCTTCCATGTGTTCCTTGTGTTTCTTGTATTTGAATGTTTAGGTCTCTAGAAAGTCTGGGAAAGTTTTTCTTGATTATTCCCCCAAATATGTTTTCCAAGCTTTTGGAATTCTCTTCTTTTTCATAAACATTGATTATTCTTAGGTTAGGTCATTTAACATAATCCCAGACATTTTAGAGGCATTGTTCATATTTTCTTATTCTTTTGTCTTTGTCTTTGGTGGATTGGGTTAATTAGAAGACCTTGTCTTCAAGCTCTGAATTTCTTTCTTCTAGTTGTTCAATTCTACTGCTGAGACTTTCCAGAGCATTTCACGTTTTTAAAAGTGTGTCCAAAGTTTCCTGAATTTTTGATTGTTTATTCTTTAAGGTATCTAGTTCCTTGAATATTTCTCCCTTCACTTCTTGTATCAGTTTTTGAATTTACTTGCACTGGGGCTTGCCTTTCTATGGTCCCTCCCTGATTTGCTTAATAACTAACTTCCTGAATACATTTTCAGGTAAATCAGGTATTTCTTCTTGGTTTGGATACATTGCTAGTGAACTAGTGTGATTTTGGGGGGATGTTGACGAGCCTTGTTTTGTTATATTACCAGGGTTCTTTTTCTGGCTCCTTCTTATTTGGGTAGACTTTATCAGAAGAAAGGTATAGGACTGAAGTCTGTTGATCAGATTCTTTTGTCCCATGGGAGTGTTCACTTGATGTAGTTCTCCCCCACTTTTCCTATGGATGTGGCTTCCTATGTGCTGAACTTCAGTGATTGTTGTGTCTCTTCTGGGTCTAGCTACACAGCAAGTCTACCTGGCTCCAGGCTGGTATTGGGGATTGTCTGCACAGAGTCCTGTGATGTGAACCATCTATGGGTCACTCAGCCTCGGATACCAGCACATGTTCTGGTGGCAGATGGGGGACGGGGAGTGTGCAATGAACTCTGTGAGGGTTCTTAGCTTTGGTGGTTTAAGGCTCTACTTTTGTGCTGGTTGGCCTCCTGCCAGGAGGTGGCACTTTCCAGAGAGCATCAGCTGTGGTAGCATAGGGAGGAACTGGTGGTGGGCAGGGCCCTAGAACTCCCAAGATTATATGCCCTTCGTCTTCTGCTACCAGGGTGAGTAGGGAAGGACCATCAGTTAGGGTTGGGGATAGGTGTGGGGGGAGCTCAGACTCTCCTTGGGTGGGTCTTGCTGCACCTGCTGTGAGGATGGGGGGAAGATTCCCAGGTGACTGGAATTGTGTACCTAGGAGAGTTATGGTTGCCTCTGCTGAGTCATGCAGGTTGTCAGGGAAGTGGGGAAATGCCGGCAGTCACAGGCCTCACCCAGCTCCAATACAAAAGGAAACTCATCTCCCTCCCACTGTGTCACCCCCAACAGTCCCTGAATCCATTTCCAAGTGGAGAGTGAGGCAGGCTTAAAAACCTGCCCCAAGATACCCTGCGGTTGTTGGATGAAATGTTCTGTATATTTCTGTTAATTCTACTTGTTCCAAGGCATAGTTTAAATCCATTGTTTCTTTGTTGACTTTCTGTGTTGACCTCCCAGCTGCTAAAGAAAAGGGCTTGGTTTTTTCCCCCACCTGTGTAGCCTGCACACAACATTTGGACTACCCTCAAGTTCTGGTCAGGAGGCTTCTCACCTCATTCAAATTGTTACAAAGTTCAGCTAGATATTTCTATGCCCTGGGTGTTTACAGTCAGCATTTAGCAAAGACAACGAGGCATGTGTTCTTCACTTCAGTGTGGCAATACAACAAACATTACCCATTCAAAAGTCAACACTCACACGAGAAAACAAAGCAGACGAGTTAAAACCAACAAAACAGCAGGCAACAAAAACAAACTTGCAAACTCTTCAAATATTTAAATTAGAAAGGAGCCAAGATGGCTGACTAGACATAGCCGAGGGAAACATCTTCCATCAAGACACCAGGAAATCAAGACGACTGGTACAATCCGAGTACATCTTTGGATGGAAGGCAATGTGAGTGGACGAGAGGAGGACATAGATGCTGGAATGATGTGGGAGAAGTCTGAGAAGCCTGCATGGAGCTCTTGAGCATCAGGATATGTCCTGTGCCCTAGTTATTTCTGGGGAAGGGATGACTTGGCCAGGCAAGGAGTGGTCTGCTCTCACCATGGACCTCTGGAATCTTAGCAGTAAGAGACTCTGCAATCCCCACAAAAAGTTGACATTGCAGAGACAGATGCTAAAAGAGGTGGCAGGGCAGCCCTACAGCCTCTGTGAAGTTCAGAGTGCTTAGTGTGTGAACAATCACAATGGAGCATGGACATGGATACCCATCCTTCATGGTTCTCCATGCTCCCCTAAGAGACTTTGGCCTTGGAGTTACTGCTTGATTTGGATAAAGCAGGGTGGTCTTGCCAGTGGGACAGAGCCAGTCTGATATGTAATCCCCACTGTCTGCTTGCCTTCTTTGGGGCCCCAGCCAGGCTGTGCCCACCTGCAGCAGAGCCCCAGATGCCCAACCAAAGTAATTCTATGCAGCCTTCATCATAGCTTCTTCGACAACAAACTGCCTGACTGTAGCAGTTCTAACAGTCCATCCATCACCGACACTCACTAGCACAACTGCAGGCTCCCCATGCAGCTCTGACAGTGCAAACATACCCATGTCTTCCATCTCCACTACCACCACTTTGCTGGCATGCTTGCATGAGCAGACTTTAGCTTACTTCCTCCACCAGTGTAACTATACTCATGAAGACTACTGTACCACCATTGATGGCAGGCGCACACCATGACACCCCTGTCCACTAATGCATGGGTCCCTCCCATGTCACCATTGACAGTACACATGCTCACAGGGACATGAATAAACCTACCCAGACCATGTTGCGCTGCCGCCTGTGCAAACATGCACATACATCAGTAAATCCACCACTACCAGTGCGCCATTCTCACTCCTGCCACCACTACATGTATAAGCACAGTTGTCAACAACCCTAATCTTGCCAAGACACACCCATGATGCATTACCACTGCCACTTGTGAGAGGGCATACAGCATTGCTGCCACCTAACTCCCACCAGCTCCCTGACCTAGCTGATGCACATGCACCCTCTGGCAGTGCTGTAGCTGGTGGCATGCACAAGTGACAATGAATGACCCTTCCATTCCCCTAATGAAGGTCTTCGGCCAGCATCACCAATCAGACTAGGAATAGAATGGAAACACGCTGGCTCCTCCACTGAAGTAGGTTTCTGAACTTAAGGGGAAAGAGAACAAAACTGGGGACACGATAGCAGCCCCCTAGAGTTAGAACACATAGCACAAGAGTGCTGAGCACAACTGTGGCCCGTTAAAATCTTCCAGAAATTAAGCCAGTTGACTTAATGAATTTTAAATCAAATCAAATCCCCAAGGGCATCAAAGAAGGTAACAGCTAAAGAATAACAACTGCAAAGATTAAAGGATCATCAGCTCACAAAAATGAAAAAGAACCAGTGCAAGTAATCTGACAACTCAAAAAGCCAGAATATCTTCTTACCTCCAAGTGACCACACCACTTCCTCAGCAATGGTTTTTAACTAGGTTTAAATTGTTGAAGTGACAAGCATAGAATTCAGATTATGAATAGGAATGAAGACAATCAAGATTCAAAGGAAAGTTAAAACACAATATAAGGAAACTAAGGAATATAATAAAATAATACAGGAGCTAAAAGATAAAATGGCCATTTCAAGCAAGAATCAAACTCATCTGATAGAGTTTAAAAATTAACTTCACAAATTTCATAATAGAATCACAAGTATTAGTAGAGTAGAATAAGCTGAGAAAAGAATCTCAGAGTTTGAAAACTAGTTACCCAAATTAAAGCAGTCAGACAAAAATAAATAAAAGAGAATAAAAAAGAATGAACAAAACCTCTTAGAAATGTGGGATTATGTAAAGAGACCAAATTTATGACTCATTGGCATCCCTGAAAGAGAGGGAGAGAAAATAAGCAACTTGAAAAATATATTTGAAGTTATAATCTATGAAAATTTGCACAACCTCAATGGAGAGGCCATCATTCAAATTAAGAAAATGTAGAGAACTCCTTTGATATCCCATAGAAGGTGACCATCCCAAGACACATAGTCATCAGATTCTGTAAGGCTGAAATGAAAGAAAAAAGTTAAAGACAGCTAGAGAGGAGGGGCAGGTCACTTACAAAAGGAACTCCATCAGGATAACAGGGGACTGTTCAGCAGAAACCCTACAGGCCTGAAGAGATTGGGGGTCTATATCCAGGATTCTTAAAGAAAATCAGTTCCAATCATGACTTTACTATCCAATGTAACTAAGCTTCATAAATGAAAGACAAACATGATCCTTTTCAGATAAGCAAATGCTGAGGGAGTCTGTTATCTCCAGTCATCCCTTGCAAGAGGTCCCTAAGGGAGTGCTAAATATGAAAATGAAAGACCATTACCAGTCACCACAAAGACACACTTAAGTACATAGACCATAGAAACTATAAAGCAGTTACACAATCAAGTCTGCATAATAACAGGTAACAACATGATGACAGGACCAAATCCACACACATCATTATTAACATTTAATGTAAATAGAATAAATACTCCGACTTAAAAGGCACAGAGTGCCATGTTTGATAGAAATTCAAGACCCCACTAAATGCTGTCTTCAGGAGACTCATCTGACATGCAATGACACCCATAGACTAAAAGTAAAGAGATAAAGAAAAATGTATCATGCAAATGGAAAACCGAAAAAAGTAGAAATTGTTATTTTAATTTCAGACAAAACAGACTTTATATTGATATTGATCAAAAAGACAAGTAAGGACATTACATAATGGTAAATGGTTCATTTCAACAAGAAGACCTAAATATCTGAGGTATAATGCATCCAACACAGGAGGACCCAGACTCATATAACTGGTTATTAGAAACCTAAAATGATGCTAGTGACTTTTGCACAGTCATTTTGTATCCTGAGACTTTGCTGGAGTTGCTTACTAGCTTAACGAGATTTTGGGCTCAGACGATGAGGTTTTCTAAATATACAATCATGTCATCTGCAAACAGGGATAATTTGACTTCCTCTTTTCCTAATTGAATACACTTTATTTCTTTCTCTTGCCTGATTGCCCTGGCCAGAACTTCCAACACGGTTGAATAGGAGTGGTGAGAGAGGGCATCCCTGTCTTGTGCCAGTTTTCAAACGGAATGCTTCCAATTTTTGCCCATTCAGTATGATATTGGCTGTGGGTTTGTAATAAACAGCTCTTATTATTTTGATATGTTTCATCAATACCGAATTTATTGAGAGTTTTTATCATGAAGGGCTGTTGAATTTTGTCAAAGGACTTTTCTGCATCTATTGAGATAATCATGTGCTTTTTGTCTTTGGTTCTGTTTATATGCTGGATTACATTTATTGATTTGCATATGTTGAACCAGCCTCACATGCCAGGGGTGAAGCTCACTAACAGACAAACAGAGAGTCAAATAATCAGTGAACATTTTTCACAATTGCTTCAAAGAGAATAAAATACCTAGGAATCCAATTTACAAGGGATGTGAAGGACATCTTCAAGGAGAACTACAAACCACTGCTCAATGAAATAAAAGAGGGCAGAAACAAATGAAAAACATTCCATGCTCATGGATAGGAAGATTCAATATCGTGAAAATGACCATATTGTCCAAGGTAATTTATAGATTCAATGCCATCCCCATTAAGCTACCAATGAGTTTCTTCACAGAATTGGAAAAAAACTACTTTAAATTTCGCATGGAACCAAAAAAGAGCCCACATTGCCAAGACAGCCCTAAGTCAAAAGAACAAAGCTGGAAACAGCACACTACCTGACTTCAAACTATACTACAAAGCTACAGTAACCAAAACAGTATGGTCCTGGTACCAAAACAGAGATATAGACCAATGGAACAGAACAGAGTCCTCAGAAATAATACCACACATCTACAGTCATCTGATCTTTGACAAACCTGTCAAAAATAAGAAATGGGGAAAGGATTCCCTATTTAATAAACGGTGCTGGGAAAACTGGCAAGCCATAAGTAGAAAGCTGAAACTGGATCCCTTCCTTACACCTTATACAAAAATTGATTCAAGATGGATTAGAGACTTAAATGTTAGGCCTAAAACCATGAAAACCCTAGAAGAAAACCCAGGCAATATCATTCAGGACATAGGCATGGGCAAGGACCTCATGTCTAAAACACCAAAAGCAATAGCAACAAAAGTCAAAATTGACAAATGGGGTCTAATTACACTAAAGAGCTTCTGCACAGAAAAAGCAACTACCATTCGAATAAACAGGCCACCTACAGAATGGGAGAAAATTTTTCAATCTACTCATCTGACAAAGGGCTAATATCCAGAACCATGCACATGTATGTTTACTGTGGCACTATTGCCAATAACAAAGACTTGGAACCAACCCAGATGTCCATCAATGACAGACTGTATTAAGAAAATGTGGCACATATACACCATGGAATATTATGCAGCCATAAAGAAAGGATGAGTTCATGTCCATTGTAGGGACATGGATGCAGCTGGAAACCATCATTCTCAGCAAACTATCGCAAGAACAGAAAACCAAACACCACATGTTCTCACTCATAGTTGGGAATTGAACAATGAGAACACTTGGACACAGGAAGGGGATCATCACACACTGGGGCCTGTCCTGAGGTGGGGGAAGGTGGGAAGGATAGCATTAGGAGATATACCTAATGTAGATGACAAGTTAATGGGTGCAGCACACCAAGATGGCACATGTATACATATGTAACAAACTTGAACGTTATGCACATGTACCCTAGAACTTAAAGTGTATATATATATATGAAACCTAAAAGTAGCCTTAGGTAATCACACAAAAATGGTGGGAAACTTCAATACCCCACTGACAGTATTAGGCAGATCATCAAGTCAGAAAACTCCCAAAGATATTCAGAACCTGAACTCTATGTTCAACAAATGAGTCTAACAGATATCTACAGAACACTCCACCCAACCCAACAGAATATTCATTCTTCTCATCACCACATGGCACAGTGTTGACAATCAACCACACATTCAGCCATAACACAGTTCTCAGCAAATTCAAGAAACTGAAATCATACCAACCACACTGTCAGACCACAGTGAAACCAAAAGAGAAATCAACACTAAGAAGATGGCTCAAAACTGTAGAATCACATGGAAACAAAACAACATGCTTCAGAATAAATTTGGCTAAATGATAAAATTAAGGCAGAAATCAAATTCTTTGAGAGTAATGAAAATCAACATACTAAATAGCAGAATATCTGGGATCCACAAAGCAGTATTAAAGGAAAAATTTATAGTGCTAAATGTGCACATGAAAAAGTTACAAAGATCTCAAGTTAACAACCTAACTTAAAAACTACAAGAAGTAGAAAATAAAGAGCAAACCAAATGCAAGGCTAGCAAAATACAATAGATAACCAAAATTAGAGAAGTGAATGAAATTGAAACACAAAAAATTACAAAACAGTTAAACAAATCCAGTGGTGGTTATTTGAAAGAATAAATAAGATTGATAAACTTCTAGCTAAACTAATGAAAAAAGAAGATTTAAATAAACACAATCTGTAATGACAAAGGGGACATTATCACTGACCCCACAAAAACACAGAAAACCCTCAAAGACTACAACAAACACCTTTATGCACGCAATGTAGAAAACATAGAAAATATAGATAAATTCCTGGAAACATATGTCATCTCCAGACAAAACCAAAAAGAAATTGAATCCCTGAAAATACCAATAAGGTATCCTGAAATAGAATCACTAGTAAAAATCCTACCAACTAGAAAAAGCCCAGGAACGACGAATTCATAGCCAAATTCTATCAGATGTATAAAGAAAAACTGGTACCACTGAAGCTATTTCAAAAAAACAAATAAATGAGAAGAAGGAGGGAATCCTCCCTAACCCATTTTATGAGCCCAGCATCATTCTGTTGACAAGACCTGACAAAGACACATACACTAAGTAAAATTTCAAGCCAGTGTACCTGATGAGCATGTTTGAAGAACATCTTCAACAAAATACTCACAAATCAAATATAGAAACACATTTAAAAGCTAATCCACAATGCTTAAGTAGACGTTATCTTTGCAATTTAAAGTTGGTTCATAATACACAAATCAATAAATGTTATTCACCATTTTAAAGAACTAAAACAAAAACCACATAATCTTCTCAATAGATGCAGAAAAGACCTTTGATAAAATTCTATAAATATCCTTCAGGTTAAAAACTTTCAACAAACTAAGCATTTAAGGCACATACCTCAAAATAATAAAACAAATCTATGTCCAACTCACAGCTAGCATCATACTGAATGGGCAAAAGCTGGAAGCATTCCCCTTGAGAAACAGAACAAGAAAAGGATGCCCATTCTCACCACTCCTATTCAATATGCTGTTGGAAGTCCTAGCCAGAGAAATCAGACAGAAGAAACAAATAAAAGGCACCTGAATAGGAGGAGAAGAAATGACACTATCTCAGTCTGCAAACAATATACTTCTTCACCTAGAAAACAATGTAGTCTTTGCCCAAAAGCTCCTACATCTAATAAACAACTTCAGCAAAGCCCTTGCATGCAAAATCAATGTGCAAAAATTGGTAGCATTTCTATGCACTAACAACTTTCAAGTTAAGGGCCAAATCAAGAATGCAGTTCCATTTACAATAGCCACAAATAGAATAAAATACCTAGAAATACAGCTAACCAGGAAGATGAAATATCTCTACAATGAGAATTACAAAACAACACTGAAAGAAATCACAGGTGACACAAATGGAAAAAACCACTCCATGTTCATTGATATGGAGAACAAATATTGTTAAAATGGTTTAGGGGGAGAAAATATTGTTAAAATGGTCATTCTGCCCAAAGCAAGTTACAGATTCAATGCTATTACTATCAAACTACCAGTGAGAGTCTGCACAGAAATAGAAAAAAAAAAAAAAAAACCCTGTTTTAAAATTCATATGGGCTGGGTGTGTTGGCTCATGCCCCTGCAATCCTAGGCCTTTAGGAGGCCAGGGTGGGCAGATTCACGTCAGGTCAGGAGTTTGAAACCAGCCTTGTCAATATGGTAAAACTCTGTCTCTACTAAAAATACAAAAAAAGAAAAAAAAATACCTGGACGTGGTGGTGGGCACCTGTAATCCCAGCTACTCAGGAGGCTGAGGCAGGAGAATCACTTGAACCCAAGAGGCAGAGGTTGCAGTGAGCAGAGATCATGACATTTCACTCCAGCCTAGGTGACAGAGTGAGACTCTGTCTCAAAAAAAAAAAAAAAAAAATCATGTGGAGCCTTAAAAAGAGCCTGAATAGCTAAAGCAATCCTAAGCATAGAGAACAAAGCTGGAGGCCTCACAGTACCTGACTTCAAACAAAGCTATGGTAAGCAAAAGAGCATGGTCCTGGTCCATAAACAGACACATAGACCAATGGAACAGAATAGGGAGATGAAAAATATGGCCATATACCTACAACCATTTGTCCTTTGACAAAGTCAACAAAAACAAGCAATAGGGAAAAGACACCCTGTCCAATAAACTGTGCTGTGATAACTGGCTAGCCATATGCAGAATGGCGAAACCAGCCACCTTCCTTATATCATACATAAAAATCAGTGAAGACAGATTAAAGACTTAAATTGAAACCCTAAAACTATAAAAAACCTTTGAAGAAAACCCAGGAAATACCATTCTGGACAGAGGCCTTGGCAAAGATTTGTGAAAAAGACTCCAAAAGAAATTTCAACTAAACCACAAATTAATAAGTATGACCTAATTAAACTAAAATGTTTATGCACAGCAAAAGAAATTATCAACAGAGAAAACAGGCAACCCACAGATCAGGAGAAAGTATTTGCAAACTATGCATCTGATATAAGTCTAATATCCAGAGTCTAAAAGGAACTTAAACAAATTAACAAGTAAAAAACAACTCCATTACAAAGTGTGTAAAGGACATGAACAGACACTTTTCAAAAGAAGACATATACCTGGCCAACAAGCATATGGAAAAATACTCAACATCACTAATCACTTAGAGAAATGCAAACTCAATGTACAATGAATAGTATCTGGCTCTAGTTAAAATTTTTATTATTAAAAATTCAGAAAATAACAGGTGCTGGTGAAGTTGTGGAGAAAATGGAATGCTTATACACTGTTGATGCTAATGTAATCAGTTCAGCCATTGTGGAAGGCAGATTGACAATTCCTCAAAGAATTTAAAACAGAACTGTTATTTGACCCAGCAATTCCATTATTGAATATATGTGCTAAGAAATACAAATTGTTTTACTACGAAGACACACACATGCATATGTTTACTGCAGTACTATTCACAATAGCAAAGACATGGAATCAACCTAAATGCCCATCAGTTGTAGACTGAACAAAGACCATATGGTACATATATACCACCATGGAATACTATGCAGTCATGGAAATAATCAGATTATGTCTTTTTCAGCAACACAGATAAAGTTGGAGACCATTTCTCTAAGCAAACCGACGTAGAAACAGAAAACCAAATACCACATATTATCACTTACAAGTGGAATCTAAACATTGAGTACACATGGACAAAAAGAAGGGAACAACAGACACTGAGGCCTACTTGAGTGTGGAGGGTGAAATGAGGGTGAAGATGGAAAAATTGCCTGTCAGGTACTATGCTCATTACCTGGCTGATTAAATAATCTGTACACCATACCCCTGTGACATACAACTTACTTATATAAGGAACCTCCACACGTACCCCTGGACCTAAAATAAACTTTTAAAAGCCCAAAGAAGGAAATGTTTAAATCATCAACAAATAATAAACAAATACTCTGTCTTACGCTTAACCAACTAAAATTTTATGAGGAATAGCATATTAAAAATTCCCAGAGTTTTGAAAACACACCAAATATAATTGCTAGGACTGAAAATAGGAAATAACAGAATTTTTTTAAGTCAGCAGATTCATTTAAAAAATTAACATACGTGAAGATATACTTGGTAATCTTGAAGAGGGGTCACAAGAAATTTTCCACAATGCAGCACAAGGAGACAATGAGACAGGAAATACAAATATAGTCAGTGTTAAGGGACATATAGACAAAAAGCTTTCTTTCTGAATTAAAGCAAAACAAATAATCTCTCACATCAGGATTCTCATACATTCTATTTCCACAGCCTGAAATTATTTTTCCCAAGATTTTTACACTGGCAGATAGCTGGTCCTTTCTCATTATTGAGATTGTCGCTTACATGTATTCCTGGAGCCTTTCTGTGGAGGGTTTTGAGTATTTTATTTTTCAGGCAACAATCTATCCTTAGTTTCTTATAATATGGAGTCTGAAAAACAACATCAAAACACAACAAAACACTATATAGCTCAGATTTCTTTACACTTAGTCCTGAAAAAATGAGGTTCCACTAATTATATGCACTTCTGTGGGATTAGGGAAGCAGAAAAGATACAGAAAGCTCTTGTTGTTGCTATATCTGTTGGCAAACAAAATCATGGATTGAGAAGCAATTGTGGTGACAACTTAGATTTCCAGTGGCTAATCATCAATTTCATCAATGTTGAGCGGCAACTGAGGCAGCGTTAGCAGTTATTGTAGGAGTAATGACTTTGTGATCTCTGAATCACTGGATAATGATGTTCTCTCTCTTTCCTTCTTTTGGCATTATTTAAATAAAATATTTATTTAGATGTCTTTTTATATCATGACATTTACACTTTTAAAGTGTTCAATTCAAATGGCTTTAGAACACTTTTAGCCTTATACCCCCACCACCACTATCTGTTCCAGAATATATTCATTACTCTCCTCCAAAAACTCTGTATCTAGTAGCATCACTCTTCTCTTCTCAGCTCTTTTCAACCACTTCTCAGCTCTTGTCAACCACTAGTCAAATGTCTGTCTATAGGGTTTCCTGTTCTGGACGTTTTATATAAATGATATCACAATATGGCTGTTGGTCTGATTTTCTTTATTTATCATATGTTTTTAACATTCATCCATGTTGTGGCAGGTATCAGTATTTCATTCTTTCTATGATTAACATTTCCATTGTATAGCTATACCACCTTTTGTTGATCCACTGATCAGTTAATGGACACTAGGTTATTTCCAAGTTTTGGCTATTAGAATAATGCTCCTGTCAACAATCATGAGCACATTTTTTCTGTGGACACGTTTTCAATTTATTGAGGTGCATATCTGGGAATCACTGGGCAATATGATAATTCTATGTTCAAATTCTCAGGAACTGCCAGACTATTTACCAAAGTAACTATATTTTACACTCTTATCAACAATGTATAATGGTTCCACTTGTTCACATCTTCTTCAACATTTGCTACAAGCTTTCTATTTTACGTTAGCCATTCTATTGGATGTGCTGAGATATCTCATTGAAGTTTTAATTTGCATTTGTCTAATGACTATGTCCAACAACTTTTTAGGTGTTTGTTGGGTGTTTGTATATCTTCTTTAAAGAAATGTTCATTTACATTATCTTCCTGTTTTCTAAATGAATCATTTAATTTGTTAATATTATTTTTGAGTTGTAATGCTCTCTTATGTATTTCGTATGCAAATATCTTATCAGATAGGTGATTTGCAAATTCCCTCTCATTCTGTAGGTTGTTCTTTCACTTTTTTACTGATTGCTTTTAAAGAATGAAAGTTTACATTTTGATGAATCCAATTTATTCAGTTTTTATTGTATCACCCCTCCATTTGGTTTTATATCTAAGAGTCAGTGTCCCTATGCAAGGTCATGAAAATTTACACCTATAGTTTCTTCCAGCAGTTTTGTAGATTGAGCTCTTACATCTAGGTCTGTGATCCACTGGATTAATTTTAGTGTAAAGTGTGAAGAGTTTAAATGTATTCTTTTGTATGTGTCAACAATGTACAGTTTTCACAGCATACTTTTTAACTGTGGTTAAAAATTAATTGATATCCAGTTCTATCCGTGTCATTGCAAATGACTGAATTTGCTTGAGAGAATGGATACCCCATTCTCCATGATGCGCTTATTTCACGTTGTATACATGTATCAAAACATCTCATGTACCCCATAAATATTTAACCCTACTATGTACCCACAAAAGTAAAATAATAAGAAATAATTAAATAATTAAAACATTGATAAATAATAACTTTGTTTTTATGGGGTATAAGGTGTTGTTTTGATATATGTATACATTGTAGAAAAATTAAATCAAAATGATTAACATATTTATCACCTCACCTACTTATCTTGTTTTTGTGGTGAGAATGTTGAAAATACACCCTTCTAGTAATTTTGAAACATGCATTAAGTATGATCACCATGTTTTGCAATAGATTACTAAAGCTTTTTCATTGTTTTACAATAGATTACTACAACTTTTTCTTTTTGTCTAACTGAAACTTTGTACCCTTTGACTAAAACGTCTTCTTTCAGTGTCATCCACCTCCAGCCTCTGTTAACCACCATTCTATTCTGTTTCCATAGTTCTGTTTGACTCTCTATTTAACTCTCTGACTTTTTTAGATTCTACATATATGTGAGATTAAAAAGTATTGGTTTTTCTGTGCAGCAACATTTTTAAAAACACTACTCATTCCTTAACTGAAATATCTTCATGGTTTGCCAAAAATTAATTGACCGTAAGTGCATGGGTTTATTTCTGGACTCTCAATGTGTAATTCCATTGAACTACACATGCCTACGCTTTTGTTAGTAGCTCACTGTCTTGATTACCACAGCTTTATTATAAGTTTTGAAATGAGGAATTATGAGTCCACTGACTTTGTTCTTCTAGAGATTATTTTGGCTATTCAGGTTCTCTTGTATTTCCATATGAATTTAAAATCAGCTTGTCAATTTCTGTGATACAGTAAGCTGGGATTCAATAGGCATTGCTTTGAATCTGTTAATCATTTTCAAAAATATCACCATCTTAGTTTCATTATGATAAAAATACATGAAATATACATAACTGATCATGTTTAAGTGCACATAACAGTATTGTTTAGCTATAAATGTAATGTTGACCAGCAGATCTCCAGAACTTGAAATTTTATCTTACATGACTAAAACTCTACTACTGTGCAACAATTCACCCATTTTCCCTTATCCACAGCCCCTGGAAATCACTATTCTACTTTCTGTTTCTATGAGTTTGACTATTTTAGATACTTTACATAAGTGGAATCATGCAGTATCTGTTTTAATGTAACTAGCTTATTTCACTTAGCATAATGTCTTTAAGGTTAATCCACATTGCAACATATGATGGGAATTCCTTCTTATTTATGGCAGGATATTATTCTTGCTCTCTCATTTATAGACATATGTTTATATGTGTATATGTATCTCATATACATTTATATGTATATACTATGTACTACACACATATGTGCAATATATCATAGACACATATAACATTATATATGCAACATATTATAATATATTATACAATATTATATATAATATTTATATTATATATGTAGGATATATTACATACATATATACATGTATTTATGTAAATGTGAATGTATATATGTACATAAATATTAGAAAGAGAGGTACACACATTATATTAAACATACACACATTATATTAAACATACATATATACATTTATATTACATTTCATTGTCTATTCATCTGTTAATGGCCTTTTAGTGCCTTTTCAAATCTTGGTTATTGTGAATAATGACACAGTGAATATGGGATTACAAGTGTCTTTTTAAGGTCTTAATTTTAATTTGCTTGGATAAATACCCAGAAGTGAGATTCCTGAGTCATATGCAGATATTTTTAATTTTTTGTGGAACCTTCATACTATATTCCATAGCAGCTGCATCACTTTATATTCCCACCAAAAGTGTGTAAGAATTCCAATATTTCCACATAGTCACTTGATATTTTCTGGATTTTTAAAGTAATGACAACTATTTTCTAGATGTTAGTGTTCCCCCAAAATTCACATGTTGGAATCTAACATGAAGTGGGATGGTGTTAAGAGGTGAAGCCTTTGGGATGTGACTCGGTCATGAGGGCTCCCTTCTAGTTAATGAAGTTAGTACCCTCATAAAATAAGTTGAAGCAAGCTCCTTTGATCCTTTGGCAATGTGAGGATGCAGCAACAAGGCATCATACATGAAAAAGAGAATAAGTCCTTACCAGACACTGAATCTTCCAGCACTTTTGTCTTGGAATTCCTAGATCTCGAATATGTGTATTCTTGGCCACCTTGTTGAAGGTCAGTTGACCATATATGTGTGGGTTTATAGAGAGCTTAGAAATAAACCCATACATCTAAGCTCTCTATTCTAGTCCATTGGTCTACATGTCTGTTTGTCATTACCATACTCTTTTGATTACGGTGGCTTTGCAATATCTTCTGAAATCAAGAAATGTGAGGACTCAAGCTTTGTTCTTTCTCAATATTGTTTCAACTATTTAAGACTTTTTTGTGATTCCATGTGAATTTTAGCTTTGTTTACTATATTTTTGTAAAAAATATCATTGGAATTTTCATAGGAATTGTATTGAATCTGTAGATTGCTTTGGGTAGTATGAACATTTTTGCAGTAGTCTTCTCAACCATAAACCCAGCAAAATTTCCATTTATTCATGTCTTCTCTAATTACTTTCAATGATGTTTTGTAGTTTTCGGTATATAGATCTTTCACTTCTTTGTTAAGTTTATTTCTAATTATTTTATTCTTTTTGGTGCTACTGTAAATTGATTTAATTTTTTTCTTTTTTTTATTATACTTTAAGTTCTAGGGTACATGTGCACAATGTGCAGGTTTGTTATGTATGTATGCATGTGTCATGTTGGTGTGCTGCACCCATTAACTCATCATTTACATTAGATATATCTCCTAATGCTCTCCCTCACCCCTCCTCCCACCCCACAATAGGAACCAGTGTGTGATGTTCCCCTTCCTGTGTCCAAGTGATCTCATTGTTCAATTCCCACCTATGAGTGAGAACATGCGTTATTTGGTTTTCTGTTCTTGCGATAGTTTGCTGAGAATGATGGTTTCCAGCTGCATCCATGTCCCTACAAAGGACATGAACTCATCCTTTTTTATGGCTGCATAGTATTGGATCATTCATTGTTAGCATACAGAAACACAATTGATTTTTGTATGTTGATTTTGTATTCTACAACTTTGACAAATTTGTTTATTAGCTCCTGAAATTATTTTGTAGAATTTAATTTCATTGTCTTCAGAGAGTATACGTACCATTATCTGAATGTTTTAAAGGTATCAATGCTTGTTTTATGGTTTAGAATACTATCTATTCTGAACAATCTTTCATGGACATTTGAAAATAATGTGTATTTTGCTCTTGATCTATGGTATGTTCTGTTTATATCTATTATATTTAATTTGATATAGTGTTGTTCAAATCTTCTTTTTTATTGCAGAGCCTACTTGTTCTATACATTATTGAAGAGGAAATACTGAATTCTTAATCTGTTATCAGTTACTTGTTACATCATTGAATAGGAAATATTGAAGTCTTAATCTATTATCAGTTAATTGTGTCTTTCTCCTATCAGTTCTGAAAGTCTTTGATTCATATCTTTGTGACTTTATTGGTAAGTACATATACACTTAAAATTGCAGTTCTCATTGTACAGGATTTCACCTCTCTATTTCGCTATATTCCTGGTGTGTGTGTGTATTGTGAAGAGGATTGCATTCTCGATTTGTCTCTGAGCAGACATTGTTGGTGTATAGAAATGCTACTTATTTTAGTACAATGAATTAGTATCCTGAAACTTTGCTGACATTATTTATCAGGTCTGAATGCTTTTATAGGTATTAAAACATATCAACTTCAAACAGAGAAAATTTTACTTGCTGTCTTTCTAGTTGGATGACTGTTATTCCCTTTTGTTACCTGACTGCTCTGTCTACTACTTCTAGTACTATGTTGAATAAAAGTGGTGAGAGTGGGTATTCTTGTCTTATCGTGGTTTTCAAGGGGGATGCTTCTAGCAATTTCCTATTCCTTAAAATGTTGACTTTTGCTTTTGTTATACATCTATGCTATTATGTTGAGGAATGATTCTTCAATTCTTAGTTTGTTAAGATTTTTAACATGTAGCATTGTTAAATTATACCAAAAGTATTTTCTGCATGTATTAGGATGATCATGTGGTTTTTGTTTTTTAATTATTTTTCTGTGATAAATTACAGTTATTGCTTGGCATATGTTGATCCAACTTTGCATCCCAGGGATAAAGTTTACTTATCATGGTGGATTAGCTTTTTGCTATTTTGGTGGATTTGGTTTGCTAGTATTAGGTTGAGAATTTTTGCATCTGTGTCTATCAAAAATATGAGCTTGAATGTTTCTTTCTTTGTGCCTGTTTCAGGTTTTAGTATCAGAATAATGCTGATCATGTAGAAAGATTCACTGATGAGTCCCTCCTTCTCAAATTTTTGGAAATTTTTTTAGTAGGAATAGTATCAGCTGTTCTTTACACATCTGGTGGAATATGGATATTAATCCTTCTGGACCAGGGATTCTTCTGCCTGACGGACTGTTTTTTTTTTTTTTTTTTTTTCTAATTCAGTTTCATAACAAAATGTTGACCTATTCAGGGATTCAACTTCTTCCTGGTTAAATTTTGGGAGGTAGTGTTTTACACTGGAGTTAATCTATTTCTAGTAGGTTTTCTAGTTTGTGTGCAAATAGGTGTTTATGATAATCTATAAGTAAGTTTTTATACTTCTGTGGAGTAGGTGGTAATGACCCATTTGTCGTTATTGATTGTGTTTATTTGGATTTTCTCTTTTTCATCATTACTCTAGCTTGTCGTCTATAAATCTTATTTATTCTTTCAAAAAACCAATTTATAATTTGAATTTTTGTGTGATTTCTCACGTTTCATTTCATTCAATTTAACTTTTATTTGTGTTTCATCTTCTGCTAGTTTTGGGGTTGGTTTGCTTTTTTTTCTATTTTCTCTAGATGTGACATTAAGTTGTTAATTTGATATTTTTCTTAATTTCTGATGTGCTCATTTAAAGATATAATCTTTCCTCTTAACACTGTTTTAGATTTGCCTGAGATATTCTGGTATGTTTTATCTTTGTTTTCCTTAGTTTCATTTTTTTTTTGTTTTAATTTCTGCTTTAATTTCATTGTTCACCCAAGAGTCATTCAGGAGCAGTTTCTTTAAATATCCATGCAATTGTATAGTTTTTAGTGATCTTTTTGGCATGAATTTTTATTTTGTTTCACTGTGATCCAAGAGTGTGGCTGGTATAGTTTTTTTAAAAAATTTTCTGAGAATTGTTTTATGGCCAGTTGAGTGGTTAATTGTAGAATATGCACCATGTGGTGATGACAAGAAAGTATATTCTCTTGTTTTGGGGTAGAGAGTTTTGAAGATGTCTGTTGGTCAATAGTCAAGTTCAGGTCCCAAATATATTTGTTGGTTTTCTGCCTTGATTATCTGTCTAATACTATCATTGAGGTGTTGATGTCTACCACCATTATTGTGTAATTATCTAAGTCTCCTTTTAGATCTCTAATAACTAGCTATATGAATCTGGGTCCTCCTGCATTGGGTGCACTATATTTAGAATACTTGGGTCTTTTTGTTGAAATAAACCATTTACCATTATGTAATATCCTTATTTGTCTTTTTGATCAGTGTTGACATAAAGTCTTTTTTGTCTGAAATTAGAATAGCAATCTCTACTTTTTTGTTCCTTTCCATTTGTGGGTTATATTTTTCTCTATCAATTTGCATTTAATTTATGAGTGCCATTGCATGTCAGATGTATTTCCTGAAGACCATATTTAGTAAGGTCTTGCAGTCTTTATCCAACATGGCACTTGGGCCTTTTAAGTAGGGCATGTAGTCCATTTACATTCAACGTTAATAATAATATGTGTGGATTTGGTCCTGTCATCATGTTGTTACCTGCTTATTATGCAGACTTGATTGTGTAATTGTGTAATTGCTTTATAGCACCTATGGTCGATGCAATTAAGTGTGTTTTTGTGGTGACTGGTAATGCTCTTCATTTTCATTTTAGCAATCCCTTAAGGGCCTCTTGCAAGGCATGTCTTGTGGTAACAAATTCCCTTAGCATTTGCTTGTCTGAAAAAGATCTTATTTCTTCCCTGTTTATGAAGCTTAGTTTGGCTGAATGTGAAATTCTTGGCTGGAATTTCTTTTGTTTAGAGTGCTGAATATAAGACCCCAGTTTAGCCTGGCTTTTAGGGTTTCTGCTGAAACGTCAGCTGTTAGAGCCTCATGGCTAACACCACCAACCTTTTGTTGGTGATCTGCTCCTTTTTGTCTACTTGCATTTATCATTTTTTTTTCTTTTATGTTGATCTTGGAGAATCAGATGACTATGTGTCTTATGGATGGTTTTCCCGAGTAGTATCTCACAGGGGTTCTCTGCATTTCCTGATTTTGAATGTCGGCCTGTCTATCAAGGTTTGGGAAATTTTTGTGAACAATATCCTCAAATATATTTAACAATTTGCCTTTTTTCCCTCTCTTTCAGAGAGACTAATGAGTCTTAGATTTAATGTCTTTACATAATCTCATATTTCTTGGAGGTATTGGTCATTTTTAAATCTTTTTTCTACATTATTGTCGGAGTTGATTTAAAGAACTAGTCTTCAAGCGGAGTTGGTCTAATATTTGTTGTTAATACTTGTGATTGTATTGTAAATTTTTGTAGTGAGTTTTCAAATCTATCAGATTAGTTTGGATGATTCTTAGAATACCTATTTTATCTTTCAGCTCTTTTATGGTTTTACTGTATCGCTTAGATTTCTTGGATTGAGTTTCAACTTTCTCCTGAATTTTGGTAATCATCATTCGTATCCAAATGCTGAATTCTATGTCTGTCATTTCAGCCTTTTAGCCTGGTTGAGAACCATTGCTGGGTAACTAGTATAATTGTTTGGCATTAAGAAGACACTTATATGATTTGACTGTGTCCTCACTCAAATTTCATCTTGAATTATAGTTCCCATAATTTCCACATATTTTGGGAGAGATCAGATGAAGATAATTAAATCATGGGGGTGTTCAAACAGGAATCCTGTTCTTATGAGTGATTTAGTTCTCACAAGAGCTGTTGGTTTTATAAGGGGTTTCCTCAATCGTTGGGCACCCATTTACTCTTTCTACCATTATGTGAAGAAGGACGTTTGCTTCCCCTTCCACCATGATAGCAAGTTTCCCGAAGCTTCCCCAGCCATGCGGAACTGTGAGTATATTTAACCTCTTTCCTTTATAAATTACCCAATCTTGGGTACAACTTTATCAGCAGCATGAGAATGGACTAATACGAACACTGGATTTTTGAGTTGCCAGAGTTTTTGTGCTAGTTCTTTCTCATCTTTGTGAGCTGATGTTCATTTAATCTTTGAAGTTGCTGTCCTTTGGAAGTTTTTGGAGTTTTTTTGGCATTTATCTTTTCTGATGGCCTTGGGGGTTTTATTGTGGTATAAGGTTGGTTCGGTCAATTGGCTTCATTTCTGAAAGATTTCAGTGGGCCAAGGCTTAGCTTATTACTCCTCTAATGTGTGTTCTAAACCTAGGCCTACTGGGTCCCTGGTTTGTTTTCTGTCCCCTTGAGGTTAGAAAACTACTGTGCTGGAGGAGCTGAGATGTTTAAATTCTGATGGGCTCAACACTCCAATGGGAGATGCCAGTCAAAGTGCTTCACTGAGGCATTGGCAACGGGATGCATTATCATGCACACATGCCATAATCAGTGGCGATGTGGCAGGTGCACACACGTTGGGAGTGATGGGGCACCAATGGGGGCAGGGTGGTGGCATCCATGCATGTGCTCACATGAATTGTAGTGGCAAGTGGTTCCTGTGCATTAATGGGGGCAGGGAGGCGGTGTCCCTGTGAACGCGTTTTCACCAGTGGTGGTTGAGCAGTGGGGTGGGGGCATGGGTGCATGCTGGAAGGGCAGGGAAGGCAAGTTCCACCTGCTTGTGCATGCCAGTAAAGCTATGTGGAGTGGTGCTATGGATGAGTGCATGCTAGCACAGTGGCAGAGTGAGGCAGTAGTAGGGAAAGGCTTCAGGTGGTTCAGCTTGCATGAGAGGGGGCTGGTTCTCTGGAGCTCTCCAGTGATTAGGTATGGTCTTTTGGTCAATAAGCTTTGATGACAGTCGAAGAAAATACCTTGTTTGGATATCCAAGGTTTTGCTACAAGAAGGCACATCTAGGTTGGGGTCCCAGGAGAGGCTGGCAGACAGGGTTCACTTAGATTGGTTTGGCTCTGTTCCATGGGTAAGCCCATCCTGCTCTGTCGAAGTCTGACAGTCACCAAAATCCAAAGCCATCTAAGGGAGCACGGAAAGCCTTGATGGATGGCTATTCCTGATGATGCTCCATTGCAGCCACTCCCATGCCAAACCCTCTCAGCTCCACACAAGTTGGAGTCCTACCCCTGCCACCTCTCCAAACACTTGTCCCTGCCAGCTCAAGTGTCCACAGGACTCATAAAGTGTCCTGCAGCTAGGATTCTATAGGTCTATGGTGAGAGCAGGACACTTTTTTCCTGTTCAAATCACCCATACCCCACAAGCCACTTCAGACCTGGAATAAATTCTGGTGCTCAGCAGCCCCATGCAAGGTTTCCAGCTTTCTTAGTCTTTTTAAAAAATGTGTATTATTTTTTCTTTTGACTTTTATTTTAGGTTCAGGAGGTAGGTGTGCAGGTTTGTTGCATGTGTAAATTGTGTGCCAATGGGGTTCGGTGTATGAATAATCCTGTTATCCAGGTAGTGAGCATAGTACTCAATATTTAGTTTTTTAGTGCTCATGACTTTCACCCACTCCCCATAGTATTTCTAAGTGTCTTTTAAAACAATATTTTTGTCCTTGTGTATGCAATGTTTAGCTCTCACTCATAAGTAAGAATATGTAGTACTTGTTTTCCTGTTTCTATTTTAATTCACTTAACATGATGGCCTTCAGTGACATCCATGTTGCTACAAAGATTGTGATTTCATTATGATTTATGGCTGCATACTATTCCCTGGTGTATATTATCACATTTTTCTTTATCAATTTCACTGTTAATTGGCATCTGGGTTGATTCCATTTCTTTGCTATTATGAATAGTGATGCAATGAACATATGAGTTAATGTTTTTTGGGGGTAGAACAATTAATTTTGTTTTGGGTATACTTGGTAATGGGACTGCTAGATCAAACGATTGTTCACCTATTAATTTTTTGAGAAATCTCCACACTGCTCTCCATGATGGCTTAAATAATTTGCATTCATCCCAAGACTGTGTAACCATTCTTTTTTCTCCACAACCTTGCCAACATTTGTTATTTTTTTGATATTTTAATATTTAATAATAGTTATTCTGACTGGTATGAGATGAGATCTCATTGTGGCTTTGATTTGCATTTTTCTAATGATTAGTGATATTGATAATTTTTCCTTTTTTGTTATTATACTTTAAGTTCTAGGGTACGTGTGCACAATGTACAGGTTTGTTACATAGGTATACATTTGCCATGTTGGTTTGCTGCACCCATCAACTCATCATTTATGTTAGGTATTTCTTCTAATGCTATCCATTCCCCAGCCCCCACCCCCCAACAGGCCCTGATGTGTGATATTCCCCTCCCTGTGTCCATGTGTTCTCATTGTTCAATTTCCACTTATGAGTGAGAACATACTATGTTTTGTTTTCTGTCCTTGTGATAGTTTGCTGAGAATGATGGTTTCCAGCTCCATCCCTATCCCTGCAAAGGACACGAACTCATTCTTTTTTATGACTGCATAGTATTCCATAGTGTATATGTGCCACATTTTCTTTAGCCAGTCTATTATTGATGGACATTTGAGTTGGTTCCAAGTCTTTGCTGTTGTGAATAGTGCCACAATAAACATACATGTGCATGTGTCTTTACAGTAGCATGATTTATAATCCTTTGGTTATATATCCAGTAATGGGATTGTTGGGTCAAATGGTATTTCTAGTTCTAGATCCTTGAGGAATTGCCACATTGTCTTCCATAATGGTTGAACTAATTTACACTCCCACCAACAGTGTAAAAGCATTGCTATTTCTCCACATCCTCTCCAGCATCTGTTGTTTCCTGAGTTTTTAATGATTGCCATTCTAACTGGTTTGAGATGGTATCTCATTGTGGTTTTGATTTGCATTTATCTGATGACCAGTGAAGATGAGTATTTTTTCATATGTCTGTTGGCTGCATAAATGTCTTCTTTTGAGAAGTGTCTGTTCATATCCTTTGTCCACTTTTTGATGGGATTGTTTGCTTTTTTCTTGTAAATATTTGTAAGTTCTCATGATATTAGCCTGTTGTCAGATGGATAGATTGAAAATTTTTTCTCTCATTCTGTAGGTGGCCTGTTCACTCTGATGATACTTTCCTTTGCTGTGCAGAAGCTCTTTAGTTTAATTAGATCCCATTTGTGTACTTTGGCTTTTGTTGCCATGGGTTTTAGTGTTTTAGTCAGGAAGTGTTTGCCCATATCTATGTCCTGAATGGTATTGCCTAGGTTTTCTTCTAGGGTTTTTATGGTTTTAAGTCTTATATTTAAATCTTTAATCCATCTTCAGTTAATTTTTGGGTAAGGAAAGGATCCAGTTTCAGCTTTCTACATATGGCTAGCCAGTTTTCCCAGCACCATGTAATAAATAGGGAATCCTTTCCCCATTGCTTGTTTTTGTCAGGTTTCTCAAAGATCAGATGGTTGTAGATGTGTGGTGTTATTTCTGAGGCCTCTGTTCTGTTCCTTTGATCTATATATCTGTTTTGGTACCAGTACCATGTTGTTTTGATTACTGTAGCCTTGTAGTATAGTTTGAAGTCAGGTAGCATGATGCCTCCAGCTTTGTTCATTTTGCTTAGGATCGTCTTGGCTCTGTGGGCTCTTTTTTGGTTTCATATGAAATTTAAAGTAGTTTTTTTTTTTTCCAATTCTGTGAATAAAGTCAGTGGTAGCTTAATGGGGATAACACTGAATCCATTAATTACCTTGGACAGTATGACTATTTTTATGATATTGATTCTTCCTATCCATGAGCATGGAATGTTCTTTCATTTGTTTGTGTTCTCTTTTATTTCATTGAGCAGTGGCTTGTAGTTCTCCTTGAAGAGGTCCTTCACATCCCTTGTAAGTTGGATTCCTAGGTATTTAATTATCTTTGTAGCAATTGTGAATGGGAGTTCACTCCTGATTTGGCTTTCTGTTTGTCTGTTATTGGTGTATAGGAATGAATGTGATTGTTGCACATTGATTTTGTAACTGAGACTTTTCTGAATTTGCTTATCTGTTTAAGGATATTTTGTGCTGAGGCGATGGGGTTTACTAAATATACAATCACGGCACCTAGACTTCTCCCCTCAAGGACCTTTCAACAATGTGCCTTCTTTCCTGCATTAAATTAATTTCTTTTTAAATACCTAAAATAGTTTGTTTTTCTTTTTTTAACTTTTATTTTAGGTTCAGGGATACAAGTGAAAGTTTGTTATATCAGTAAATGTTATGCCATGGAGGCTTGATGTATAGATTATTTGTCATTGCACTGAATCTGAGTGATACATCATCCCTAACTATTTATCTAATATAAAATTCCTCTTACTTTCTATCACTGAACTTTCTTTGCTCTCTTAATCTTACATATAAGTTTAAAAAATATGTTTATTGGCCAGGGACGGTGGCTAGTGCCTGTAATCCCAGCACTTTGGGAGTCCGAGGTGGGCAGATTGCCTGAGGTTGGGAGTTTGAGATCAGTCTGATCAAAATGGATAAATCCCATCTCTACTAAAAATACAAAATTAGTGAGGCATGGTGGTGCATTCTTGTACTACTTGGTAGACTAAGGCAGGAGAATCACTTGAACCCCGGAGGCAGAGGTTGTGGTGAGCCAAGATCGTGCCATTGCACTCCAGCTTGGGCAACAAGAGTGAAACTGTGTCTAAAAAAAAAAATAAAGTGTTTATTTACTTGTTTATTATCTGGTTTTGCTATTAAACAAGGGTCAACACCTTCTTTGTTCGGTATCATACATTAGTAATTATTCCAATGATGGGCACACAGTAGATGATAATTACATATTCATAGGAAAAAATGGATGAATAATAAATGAATGGAGAATTATGGAGGTATATAGTAATAAATAAAATAATTGGATTGGCACACATTTTATATGTGTTGTACTTCCAAATTATTTTCCTCTTGGGGTTTGAGAGTTGAAGTTTTTAACTTGTAAGATATCAGAAAAATTAGAATTAAAGGGTTTTATTTCATTATGAGTATACTCAACTGATTACTGGAATATAAGCAGTATAGTAAGAAAAATGTTCTGTGAGAACAGAAAATATGTTTTGTGCAGAGCTATATCTCTGATTTCTAAAACAACATTTTGCACATTGTAGGGAATCTGAAATATTAGTTGAATAAATATATACCTTTATCCCCTCCTTTCTTAGTCTTACTTTTTGCCTCTCAAGGTACCAAATCATCTGTTTCACTCTCTTTTTAGTTTCTATTAATTCTACAATATCCTTTTTAAAGCATGGAAATCAGAAATAAAGACAATATCTTTGACCTATATTTATTCTATCACTCTACAAAACCTGTTGTCATGGGCCTTACAATCTAATGCAGACAAGACTATCTAGGTTATACCACTAGATAAATGAAAATGTTAATGTAGCACATAGCTATATCATAATTTATTTCAGTATTGAATTTTTAAATATCATTAAGGGCATTTTTATTACGGGGAGTTACAGAAAAGGTTAGTAATAACAAATAAATCATTTCTAGATATAGTGGAGAGAGAAGAACCCTCAGTCAATACAAGATGAATTTGTTAAAAAATGTACATTTTCAAGAGTGAGTTGAAATATTGCTCATATATTATGTGATACTACACAGTAATACATTCTCAGGCTCTAGAATCAGACATCCTCCTTTTCAGACCTCATCTTCATCACTTACTAAGTGGTTAATGATGAACACATCATTTCTTTGAAAATTAGTATGATCATTTATAAAATAAGAATAATAAAGTTTTTTAACTTGCTAGATAATTGTGAAAATTATATAGGCTAATCCAGTAAACACTTCATTTACAGTTTAACACATAAGAAATGTGTCAATAAATATAAAATATTATTGTTATTATAATTGCAAGCACATGGAGTTTAGACGCAGAAGACAGGAGTTTACCAACACAGGTCTACCTTTTGCTAGCTGTCATGACATTGGCCAGGGAACTTTACATTCTTGTACCTTAGTTTTCATATGTGTAATGTGAGCAATGATAATACTTATCTTTTGATGTGGTTATAAAGATTAAATGAGGTCATTCCTTGCAATCTACTCAACATGGTGATAAGCATTTAAAAAGTTCCCGATTTGATGTTAGTCCATGTTGTTATCATTATTACCATGAAATAAACATGACAAATCATTTCCTACATGGCCTTCAGCAAGTTAATTTTCTTGCCTGGAAAATAAGCCTGATAATGTTATTTTAAAAATAAAATAATATCTGTTCTTCTATAGTTGTTGACAGGAATTAGTGAGGTTGTTTATATAAAAACTTTTTATAGGCCATTAAATAAAAATATTACTTATATGTTAAATATAGTTATATAATTGCTATGTGACTGGCCAATTAATATAGTCAGCTAAACTAATAAACTAAGATATTTGTGAGTGATGATAGCTTAATTGGTGATCTTTATAAAATAACAAATTTGCATTTTCCATGATCCGAATTTTGAAATTTAAAGTAGCATGGTGGATTTCCTAGTCCAAATTCTCCATCTATATAGAAAAAGTAGGTTTAGAAAATGAAGTGTCTTTTCCAAAGTAAACAATGTGTTCATGGATGGGATGGTGTTGGAACTCAGATTTCTGTGTATCTGTTCTAGTGTATTTTTCAATTGATCTTTCAATATGCTTCAGCTTAGAAAAGCAGCATTAATGGTAGGAATATCGAATAGTAAGGCAAGAAAGTATGGTGAAATATTTGATTCCATGTATCACAGTACCCCCAAGTGGTATTTCATTAGTGACAAAATGCCTATTGCAGTCCTATTCTATAAATGTGGATGGTACTTGGCTTCCTAGTAATGCAATAGTGGTGGCTGCAAACCACTTTAGTCACCATGTACAACCATAAAATTACAAACAAGCACTTATGTAAAACCCACATATCTATATGTGTCTTTATTCAAATTCAAGAAGTACCTGTTGCTCTTAAAAATTAAAGGAATTTTTTTACTTGGCGGGTTGTTTTTACGGATGTCAGACATTAACTTAATGGAAGTTTCAACAAACAGGGAAAATAATTTTAAAAATACTGACAGATATGAGTTACCTTTTCATATGTCTGATAAAATAGAACTAAAATAGACAGAAAAATTAATAACATGTTTTCACTGTTAGTTTAAAGTAAACATAGTTAAAAATCTCGGTATTCCAGAAACCTATTAATCATGTAAAGAAAATCTTTTCTAAGCAGTAGTGCACCTTGCGGTAAACTGGACATAAAATACAGTGTTTATTAACCTATCCTTTATATAAATAGACATGAGTTCAAATTTTTGCTCTGTCATTTCCTAGCTGTGTGACCCTGAATGAGTTACTTAAGTTAGCTAAGCAATAATTTTCTCATTTGTTAAATGAGGCCTAATACTAGTATCTATTCCATAGGGTTGTTATGAGAATTAGAGGACATGATAATTTATCTAAAACCACTTAATACAGTTCCTGTATAAAAACAACTCAGTAAATGGAAACTAATCATGATCAGTGTTTGTTGCCGAAGAGACTCATTGATAAAGAGAGAAGGTATAAATAATAGAAAATCTCCTCAAGCCAGTAGGTTGTACTGTAGTTTATCTCTGTTGGAGAGATGACATTTTATTAATTACTTGATAGCTACTGTCCTTGTTTTACACTCCAACTTTAACATGAAACAGCATTTCGCTTTTCACTATTATCTTCAACATCTAAGACATTTTATATAGATCTTATACTCAATGTGAGTGATTAATTTTTTAATATATACAATTATACAATCCTATGAAAAACTTCTCAAATAATGTTTGACATGCTCAGTTAGAAAATTATGAGTATTGAAGCAGTTTAAGATGGCCAAATAGGAACAGCACCAGTCTCCAACTCCCAGCGAGAGGGATACAGAAGACCAATGATTTCTGGATTTTCAACTGAGGTACTGGGGTCATCTCACTAGGGAGTGCCGGAGAATTGGTGCTGGTCAGCTGCTGAAGCCCGACCAGCGAGAGCTGAAGCAGGGCGAGGCATTGCCTCACCTGAGAAGCACAAGGGGGAAGGGAATCTCTTTTCCTAGCCAGGGGAACTGAGACACACAACACCTGGAAAATCGGGTAACTCCCACCGCAATACTGTGCTTTAAGCAAACAGGCACAACAGGAGAATATATCCCACACTTGGCCGGGAGGGTCCCCCACCCATGGAGCCTCCCTCATTGCTAACACAGCAGTCTACGATCTAACCACAAGGCAGCAGAGAAGGTTGGAGGAGGGGCGCCCTCCATTGCTGAGGCTTAAGTAGGTAAACAAAGCCGATGGGAAGCTCGAACTGGGTGGAGCTTACAGCAGCTCAAGGAAACCTACCTGTCTCTGTAGACTCCACCTCTGGGGACAGGGCAAAGCTAAATAACAACAACAAAAAAGGCAGCAGCAACCTGTGCAGACGCAAACGACTCTGTCTGACAGCTTTGAAGAGAGCAGTGGATCTCACAACACAGAGGTTGAGACCTGAGAATGGACAGACTGCCTGCTCAAGTGGGTCCCTGAACCCTGAGTAGCCTAACTGGGAGACATGCCCCACTAGGGGCAGTTTGACACCCCACACTTCAAAGGGTTGAGTACAACCCTGAGAGGAAGCTTCCAAAGTAAGAATCAGATACTTACACTCGCTGTTCAGCAATATTCTATCTTCTGCAACCTCTGCTGCTGATACCCAGGCAAACAGGGTCTGGAGTGGACATCAAGCAATATCCAACAGACCTACAGTTGAGGGTCCTGACTGTTAGAAGGAAAA
>NW_012116833.1:241915-242377 GCF_000951035.1 Colobus angolensis palliatus | reverse complement strand
TTCCCCAACCTAGTAGGGCAGGCCAACATTCAAATTCAGGAAATACAGAGAATGCCACAAAGATACTTCTCGAGAAGAGTAACTCCAAGACACATAATTGCCAGATTCACCAAAGTTGAAATGAAGGAAAAAACCTTAAGGGCAGCCAGAGAGAAAGGTCGAGTTAACAACAAAGAGAAGCCCATCAGACTAACAGGAGATCTCTCGGCAGAAACTCTACAAGCCAGAAGAGAGTGGGGGACAATATTCAACATTCTTAAAGAAAAGAATTTTAAACCCAGAATTTCATATCCAGCCAAACTAAGTTTCATAAGTGAAGGAGAAATAAAATCCTTTACAGATAAGCAAATGCTTAGAGATTTTGTCACCGCCAGGCCTGCCTTACAAAAGACCTGAAGGAAGCCCTAAACATGGAAAGGAACAACAAGTACCAGCCATTGCAAAAACATGCCAAAAGGTAAA
>NW_012116833.1:240368-241265 GCF_000951035.1 Colobus angolensis palliatus | reverse complement strand
GTACCAGCCATTGCAAAAACATGCCAAAAGGTAAAGACCATCGAGGCTAGGAAGAAACTGCATCAACTAACGAGCAAAACAACCAGTTAATATCATAATGGCAGGATCAAGTTCACACATAACAATATTAACCTTAAATGTAAACGGACTAAATGGTCCATTTAAAAGACACAGACTGGCAAACTGGATAAAGAGTCAAGACCCATCAGTCTGCTGTATTCAGGAGACCCATTTCACATGCAGAGACATACATACGCTCAAAATAAAGGGATGGAGGAAGATCTGCCAAGCAAATGGAGAACAAAAAAAAGCAGGGGTTGCAATCCTAGTCTCTGATAAAGCAGACTTTAAATCATCAAAGGTCAAAAGAGACAAAGAAGGCCATTACATAATGGTAAAGGGATCAATTCAACAGGAAGAGCTAACTATCCTAAATATATATGCACCCAATACAGGAGCACCCAGATTCATAAAGCAAGTCCTTAGAGACTTACAAAGAGACTTAATAATAATAATGGGAGACTTCAACACTCCACTGTCAACATTAGACAGATCAACGAGACAGAAAGTTAACAAGGATATCCAGGAATTGAACTCATCTCTGCACCAAGCGGACCAAGTAGACATCTATAGAACTCTCCACCCCAAATCAACAGAATATACATTCTTCTCAGCACCACATCGCACTTATTCCAAAATTGACCACATTATTGGAGGTAAAGCACTCCTCAGCAAATGTACAAGAATGGAAATTATATAAAACTGTCTCTCAGACCACAGTGCAATCAAACTAGAACTCAAAACTAAGAAACTCAATCAAAACCGCCCAACTACATGGAAACTGAACAACCTGCTCCTGAATGACTACTGGGTACATAACGAAATGAAGGCAGAAAT
>NW_012116833.1:228859-237318 GCF_000951035.1 Colobus angolensis palliatus | reverse complement strand
ATACCTGATATAAATGATGAATTGATGGGTGCTGATGAGTTGATGGGTGCAGCACACCAACATGGCACAAGTATACATATGTAACAAACCTGCACGCTATGCACATGTACCATAGAACTTAAAGTATAATTAAAAAAAAAAAGAAAAGAAAATTATGAGTTAAAAATATCTGTTTTTCCTTATGATAAAATCTGTCCCTTTTTAAAACTCCCCGTTGGTCCTAGTTAACTCTCTCAGACCATTTTAAATTGAGATTATACTTTGGGTGCAAATCCAAAATTTCTAATACCTTTTATATAAGATCACCTTTCACGTATTTGGAGAGGGATCTCGTGTCTCACAGTGAATTTTTCTCTTTCAGTTTAAACATGCAAAATTATTTCAAACATTTCTCATATGGCTTAATTGTCTTACTACTCTCACCACACTTTTCTCAATGCATTTTAATTTGTCTAATTATTAAAATAAAATGCGATGCCCTGCTAGAAAGCCAAGACTCTGGGTGTCATTTGAGACCTAATTAGTAATATTGCCTCTTAATGTTAAGTATCATACTTCTGTTAATGACAATAATATCATACAATGCTTTTTGGCTTTCATATCATTTTTTTTCTCACATTGATCGTATTGTTAACTAAAAGTTCTCATTCATTATTACACAAGCTGTTGGAAAGATTTCCTTATTCTATCCGTGGGTGTATTTTCTGTCTTTAAGGACAGAAGTATTTTATTGAAGAATATTATATTAATCTTATTTTTTGTCAATATTTTTGAATGCTGATAATAACAACCATATATTTTGTTTCATATGCCACTGGGAGTGATGTTAGCAAAATGGCATACTAGAAAGCTCCAAGCTTTTGTTCTCTTATGCAAACATTTTTAAACACCAACAGCAACAAGTAGCAATTGGTTTCACCACTTTATCAGAGCTCTGAAAAGCAAAGTTTTACATTAACCAAGCAAATACCCAGTTAAAAGAGAGCTATCATCAAAAAAGAAGAATCTGCAATACTTTTACTCTCCCTTGCCTCACTTCCTCCTTAGTTTGGTGGCAGTCTTGGTTATGAAGTGATAGCAGCCCAGTTCCGAGTTACCTCCCTTGAACCAAAGGGAGATGATGACCTTATTTGCAAATTGGTAGCTGTATTTTTTTCTAACTTGCGCATCGGCTACTTAAACTACAGAAGAAAGGTGGGCATCTCTATTTTTCTATTGTGGATCTCCAATGGCAAAAGCAAAGGACAATGCTTTTGAAGGCTTCAAGTAGACTGCAGACTCACAGAGGCTTGGGGCACGAGTTTATGGAGACATACAATAGACCACCTTAGACATGGAGAAGAATTTGGGGTGGCACTCTTTAGGAAATTAGGATATTCAAAAGTAGACATGTATACTGGGGTATTTAGAAAAAACACAAACATTCCCAAAAAAGATACATGCTCAGAAAAGTTTTAAGAAGACCATAAACTTTCACCTTGAACTAATCTCTAGTCTTAGAAAAAGTCTAGCTAAATGCTGAAGTGCCCTAGCACAGAGCCAATCAACAAGAACTAGGAGAATTGGGTGTTTTTCTGACTCTCTCTTTTATGGATTTTTTTTATTGTTTCTTTTAGTTTCTGGTACTTAAGAAAATATTTATGAAAATGTTAGCTTCACACCAGTTAAAGGAAAAGAGACTATAGTGATAACAAATGACAAGGAATAGTCTGCCAAATAGTTTGAAAAGGTCTCAAAATAGACTATGGCCTTCAACAAGTTGGAAAAAAAAAAGCCAGCAATCTCTAAAGAAGGAGAGGAAAACAGTTTTTATACTTAAAACATTATAATAGTCAAATGCCAAATTATTCACATGAAAATATCAATTTATGCAAAGAAACAGGAAAACATGGAACACTGAAGTAACAGTGAATAACAATTGTCTCTTATGAAGATTAGGCATCAGACTAAATAGAAAGTGTCTTGAAAACAACTATCTTAAATATTCCTAAAATATTAAATGATAACATAAAAAACTAAAAATATCATAAAAATTATATGAGAACAAAATGAGCATATCAGCGATGAAATAAAAACCATAAAAAATCAAACAAAATTTCTGGAGATGAAAAGTATAACAACTAAAATTTAAAAATTCATAAAAGTAGCTCAACAGCCATTTTGAGCAGAACAAAGAAGAAATTATTATACCTAAATAAAAAAGTGCAAATAGCATATTCAAAGAAGCAGAAAGAAAAATGAAGGAACATGTGGACACCATCCTGTGGACCAATATTTGTAATACGACTATCCAAAAGAAGAAAAGGGAGAAAACAATGCAAATAGATTTTTTAAAGAAATAATGGCCCCAGCTGGGTGTGGTGGCTCATGCGTATAATCCCAACAATTTAGGAAGGAGGCTAAGTTTGGGCAGATTGCTTGAGCCCAGGAGTTTGAGAGCAACCTGGTAAACATGCTGAAACTCCATCTCTACCAAATATGTAAATGTACATATCTAGCCAAGTGTGGTATTGCACGCATGTAGTCTCAGCTACACTGGAGACTGAGATGGGAGGATGGGTTGAACCCATGAGGGAGAGACTGCAGGGAGCTGTGATCATGCCATTGCACTGCAGCCTGGGCAACAGAACCAGACCCTGTCTCAATAAATAAATAAATAAATAAATAAATAGAAATCATTGACCCAAAGGTTGGAAATGTAATGAAATACATAAATGTACAAATTCAAGAAGCTCAATGAAATTCAACCAGTGTAATCACAAAGACACCAAGAGAGAGATATATCATAGTCAAACTGTTGAACATAAAGAACAAAAATACTGTGAACAGCAAAAAAAAAAAAAAAAAAAAAAAAATAGTGACTCGTCACATATATGGATCCTATGATTATCAGCCAATCCCACATTCAAAACGTTGAAGGCCCCAAAGCATATAGATGATATACTTAAACCACTAAAATGATAAAACAACAACAAATAATTAAACAAAAATTATACACCTTGCAGCCGGGCATGGTGGCTCACACCTGTAACCCCAGCACTTTGGGAGGCTGAGGCAGGTGGATCGCCTGAGGTCAGGAGCTCAAGACCAGCCTGGTCACCATGACAAAACCCTGTCTCTACAAAAAATACAAAAATTAGCTTGACATGGTGGTGGGTGCCTGTAATCCCAGCTACTCAGGAGGCTGAGGCCGGAGAATTGCTTGAACCAGGGAGGTGGAGGTTGCAGTGAGCCAAGATTGTGCCATTGCACTCCAGCCTGGCAACAGACCAAGACTCCATCTCAAAACAAACAAACATTCCGTGTCTTGCAAAATGATCTTCCAAAATGAAAGAAAAACTGACACTTCCCCAGAAACAAAATTTGCTGATATTTATAACCAGCAGACTTGCCCTACAAAAAATGGAAAATAAGATCATTCAAGTTTAAAACAAAATGCAATACAGTAATTTGAATCCATTTCAATAAAGATCACCAGTAGAAAGAAATACATGAACAAAACTAAAAGTCTATATTGTAATTTTGGTTTGTAAACACACTTTTATTTTTTACATGATTTTAACAACAAATACGTAAGAAGATTAACAAGCTATATAATCAGGTACATAGTGTGTGGAGATGCAATTTGTGATGTCAATAACATAAATGGAAACAGAGCTTTATAGGAGTTGCATTTTTGTATGTTATTGAAGTAAATTGACAATTCAAGTTAGATTGTTATCACATATGGACATTAGCTATAATCCCAGTGGTGACCACACACACACAAATATATATATATATACACACACACACACACACACACGCACACACAGAGAGAGAAAATACACAAAGGAAAGTGAGAAGGAAATAAAATATGTCACTATAAAAAATCAACTGAACACAGAGGGCAGTAATGAAGAAACTGAGGTACAAACATGCTAGTAGACATACAGAAAATAAGTTGCAAAATGGCAGAAGTAATAGTTTTCTTATCTGAAACTACATTAACTGTGAGTAAATAAAGGTGGCCAATGAAACGTAGAGATCGGTAGAAAAAAATGTTTTTAATGATCTATTATATAATTAAATGTATGTGATTCCTTTTAGATTCAAAGACAAAATACGTTGAAAGTACAGGAAAGGATATTTCATTCAAATAGAAACTGAAAAAAAAGCTGAGGTATCAGCACCAATATCAGACAAAATAAACGTTAAAAGGAAATTATTCCAAAAGAAAAAGAAGAGCATTAAATATAGGGAAGAAGATTAATTCACAAACAAGATATAAGAATTGAAAACATATATGAACTTAACAAAGGAGATCTAAACTCTATGGAGCAACCACTCACTAACAAAATTGCAGAAACGGTTCTACAATAATAGCTGGAGATTTTAATGCCCTGATTTTTTTTATTTCTGCTTTTATTGAAGTATAATTGACAATTTAAAATTTGTATATATTTAAGGTGTATAATGGAGTTGTTTTAAATATAAATATACCTGTGTAATGAATCCCACAATCAAGCTAATGAACATGGGCATAGTTTACATGGTTACAATATTTTGTGGTGAGAACTTACAATCCTTTTTATTCCTGTAAAGCCATTAGTAATATTCGTTTTTTTAAATTTTAATAATTTGAATCCTCTTTTTTTTCTCGGTCAGTCTCACTAAAAATTTGTCAATTTTATTTATAATTTCACAGAGCAAACTTTTTATTGCGTTTTCTCTTCATTTATTCTTTGTCTATTTTATTTATCTCCATTCTAATCTTTACTGTATTTTCCCTGATCTGTCTTTCTATTTAGCCTTCTCTTCCTTTGTTAGTTCCTTCACCGTGTACAGTTAGGTTATTGACTTGAGATCTTTCTTCTTTTTCACCATCTCTGTTTACAACTATGAATATCTCTCTTAGTACTGCTTTACTTGCACCTCGTAAGTTTTGGTAGATTGCTTTTTGTTTCCATTTGGTATTTAAAAATCTCCTTTGTGATTTCTTCAATGACCTGATTGCTATTTAAATAGTGTGTTATTTAATTTCCTCACATGTATGAATGTTATAGTTTTTCCCTTTTATTAATTTCTAGTTTCATTCTATTGTAATAAAAATTATTTTAATATTTTCAAATATATGAAGACTTCTTCTGTGGCCTGCATATGATCTATCCTGCAGAATGCTCCATGTGCGGTTGAGGAAATTGTGTATTCTGTTGTTGTTGGGGAATGTTCTATGTCTGTTATGTCTAATTTATTTACAGTACTTTTCATATCCGTATATGCTCTTCTGACTGGAGATTATGCCTATTATTGAAAGTAAAGTATTGACTTCTGAGTATATAGTCAAAAGAAAAAAAATTGATATCTTAAGGATGTGTCTTCACTCTCATTCTCATGTTCATTCTAGCATTTTATTTCTTTTTTTCTTTATTATAAATTATGTTTTTAAACATGTTTCAAAAATAAATCAAGATATAGAAGTAACATAAGAGCCAATTAACAAATAAATTGATAATAAAATTTTGACACACACACACACACAATGGAATGTAAGGGTCATCAAAAAGTTGGTAAAAATGCATATTGTGGAAAAAAGTGTTTATGAAATTTTATTTTTGCACCAAATTAAACATGTACTTACTTATTATAACATGTCTAAATGGGATCTAATTTGAAAGAGTAAAAAGGAACATGTACCAGTTTGAAAAAAGCAACATGAATTTTTCCAAAATTGAAGCAAGAACAAACATCAAATTTATAGTGATGCTTGGGTGAAAGAAAGGTGATCTTATCGATACTTTATGAAAAATTTATGGATAAAATGCCCCAAATAAGTCAGCAGTTTACAAACAAATTATTTAAAGAAGGGACCAAAGTTAAAGTCTGCTGCAGCAGCTCATTTTCATCAATTTGTAAGGAATAGCTTAAATTTGCTTGTATCGTAATTGAAGAGGATGAGCAGTTAACAGCAAAAACAATAACAAATACCATAGACGTCTTAGTTGATTAAACTTAAACAATTCCAACTAAAAAATAAAAGTTGAGGAAACATTTTACTCGAAAATTGCCAAAACCGTTGCACCCAAATCAGTTGCAGACAAAAAAGCAGAGCTTTTAATGGAAATTTTAAACAAGTAATGTTAAGATCCTAAAGCATTTCTTGAAAGAATTATAGCAAGCAATAAAACTGAAACACTTCTTTACCGGTACTATCCTGAAGACAAAATACAAACAACATAAAGGCTACTGAGAAGACGATGTAGTCTGGTTGAAGCAAAAGCAGACCAGTCAAGAACAAACATTATGGCAACACTTTTTTGGTAATCCTCAAGGGAGTTTGCCTGCTGACTTTCTAAAGGATCAAACGATTACAACATCTGCTTATTATAGGAATGTTTTGAGAACATTAGCCAAAGCTTTAACAGACGAAATTTTATGAAAGCTTTATTCGGGGAATCATCCTCTACTATGACAATGATCCTAGTCATTTTTCTTATTAAGCCAGGATAATTTTGTGTAAGTTTCAAAGGGAAATAATTAAGCATACACCTTACAGTTATGATTTGGCTCCTTCTGCCTCTTTTTTTTCCTAGTCTTGAAAAGTCTTTAAAGGGCTGTCTTTTTTCTTCAGTAAATAATGTGATAAATACTTCATTGAATTGGTTAAATTCCCAGGACTCTCAATTGTATAGGGATAAACTAAATGGCTTGTGTGATTATTTACACAAGTGTCTTGTACTTGATGCAGTTATGTTAAGAAATACAGTTTTTATTTTTAATTTGTATCTGTGAAGTCAATTTTTTGATTAACTTTACAAATTTCCCTTTTGTCCCTTTCTGTAGATTTCTAAGCAGAAGTCTTTCAGGCCAGGAAAGAGTGGAATGTTGTATCCAAATTGCTGAAGGACAAAAAAAGAAATTCTTAATGAAGAATATTTGTCTCAGCAAAGTTGTCCTTCTAAAACTAAAAAAGATAAGTACTTTTAAAAGAAGCAAAACTGGTGGGAATTCATCAACACCAGACCTCTCTCTCCTATACGAAATGCTAAGGGAGTTTTTCAATCTGAAAGAAATAGTGTGACAGGGAAAAATCTAATGATGTTATACTTAATCATAAATTTCAAAGAAAATTCAGAATACTGTAATACTGTAATTGGAGTAAGCAAACCACGTATATCCCACATATGAAGACTAAGAAAAAAATTAAAAGCTGGGTGTAGTGGCTCATGCCTGTAATCCCAGAACTTTTTTGTTTGTTTGTTTGTTTCATATGAATTTTAGAAGTGGTTTTTCTAGTTTTTTCTAGTTCTGTGAAGAATGATGGTGGTATTTTAATGGAAATTTCATTGAATTTTTAGATTGCTTTTGGCCACATGGTCATTTTCACAACATTGATTCTACCCATGTATAAGAATGGGATGTTTTTCCACTTGTTTGTGTCATCTGTGATTTATTTCAGCAGTGTTTTGTAGTTTTCCTTGTAGAGGTCATTCACCTCCTTGCTTAGGTGTATTCTTAAGGATTTTATTTTATTTTTTGCAACTATTGTAAAGGGGATTGAGTTCTGAATTTGATCTCAGTTTGATTGCTCTTGGTATATAACGGAGTTACTGGTTTATGAACATTAATTTTGTATCCTGAAACTTTGCTGAATTCATTTATCAGTTCTAGGAGCTTTTTGGATCAGTCTTTAGGGTTTTTTAGGTATAAGATCACATCATCAGCAAACCGTGACAGTTAGACTTCCTCTTTACTGATTTGGATTCCCTTTATTTCTTTCTCTTGTCTGATTGCTCTGGCTTGGACTTCCAGCGCCATTTGATTCTTAACCTTGAAGGCCAGAGTAAAAAGCCAAAGGTTTTGTGCCAGATCCTCCCCACCCCCGAATTAGAGGACAAACTCTAGGAGCCCTCAACTAAGGCTTGACTGCCTGAAATCATCCAGAAATAAAGACAATCAACTAAATACAACTTAAATTACAATCAAGACCCCAAGAGCCTCAAAGAATGTACAATCAAAATTTCCCAAC
The DNA here is from genome assembly GCF_000951035.1 of Colobus angolensis palliatus. Classification (NCBI taxonomy): domain Eukaryota; kingdom Metazoa; phylum Chordata; class Mammalia; order Primates; family Cercopithecidae; genus Colobus; species Colobus angolensis. The sequence goes on along the minus strand of NW_012116833.1, from coordinate 229,310 downwards.
TGAAGGACAGCAACTCCAAAGATGAAAGGAACACCCACCCAAGCAGATGAGACCAGTGTAAGAAGTCTGGCAACTCTAAAACCCAGGGTGTCTTACATTCAAATGACTGGACTAGCTCCCTAGAAATGCTTCTTAACTAGACTAAAATGGCTGGAATGACAGACACAGAATTGAGAATCTGGATAATAATGAAGATCAAAAATATTTAGGAGAAAGTTAAAACCTAATTTAAGAAATATAACAAATGTCAAAAAATGATACAAGATTTGAAAAATAATAAAAGAAAACATTTTAAGAAAAAAACAAACTGATCTTCTAGAGCTAAAAATGTACTGCAAAAATTTCATAATAGAATCAGAAGTATTAACAGCAGAATAAATCAAGCTGAGAAAAGAACCTTAAATCTCAAAGACTGATCCATGTATCAAGTCAGACAAAAATAATGGCTGAA
>NW_012116833.1:227850-228085 GCF_000951035.1 Colobus angolensis palliatus | reverse complement strand
CTGACAGCTTTGAAGAGAGCAGTGGATCTCCCAACACGGAGGCTGAGATCTGAGAAGGGGCAGACTGCCTGCTCAAGTGGGTCCCTGACCCAGAGTAGCCTAACTGGGAGACATCCCCCCACTAGGGGCAGCCTGACACCCCACACCTCACAGGGTGGAGTACACCCCTGAGAGGAAGCTTCCAAAGCAAGAATCAGACAGGTACACTCGCTGTTCAGCAATATTCTATCTTCTG
>NW_012116833.1:226360-226672 GCF_000951035.1 Colobus angolensis palliatus | reverse complement strand
TCAAGACCCATCAGTCTGCTGTATTCAGGAGACCCATCTCACATGCAGAGACATATATAGGATCAAAATAAAGGGATGGAGGAAGATCTGCCAAGGAAATGGAGAACAAAAAAAAGCAGGGGTTGCAATCCTAGTCTCTGATAAAACTAACTTTAAACTATCAAAGATCAAAAGAGACAAAGAAGGCCATTACATAATGCTAAAGGGAGCAATTAAACAGGAAGAGCTAACTATCCTAAATATACATGCACCCAATACAGGAGCACCCAGATTCATAAAGCAAGCCCTTAGAGACTTACAAAGAGACTTAGA
>NW_012116833.1:215923-221250 GCF_000951035.1 Colobus angolensis palliatus | reverse complement strand
AATTGTCCAGCCGGGCGCGGTGGCTCAAGCCTGTAATCCAACATGGCACAAGTATACATATGTAACAAACCTGTACGTTATGCACATGTACCGTAGAACTTAAAGTATAATTAAAAAAAAAAAAAAGAAATGTCAAATCTCAAAAAAAAAAAATTATAAATGAAGAAAACCTCTCAGAATTATGTGATTATATAAAGAGACTAAATCTATAACACATTGGCATACCAGATAAAGAGGGAGAGAGAGCAAGCCTTTTGGAAAACATACTAGAGAAATTGTCCAGCCGGGCGCGGTGGCTCAAGCCTGTAATCCCAGCACTTTGGGAGGCTGAGATGGGCGGATCACGAGGTCAGGAGATCGAGACCATCCTGGCTAACACGGTGAAACCCCGTCTCTACTAAAAAATACAAAAAACTAGCCGGGCGAGGTGGTGGGCGCCTGTAGTCCCAGCTACTCCGGAGGCTGAGGCAGGAGAATGGCATAAACCCGGGAGGCGGAGCTTGCAGTGAGCCGAGATCCGGCCACTGCACTCCAGCCCGGGCGACAGAGCAAGACTCCGTCTCAAAAAAAAAAAAAAAAAAAAAAAGAGAAATTGTCCACAAAAATTTTTCCAGCCACACTAGAGAGGTCAACATGCAAATACTGAAAATTAGCTATCATTAATATATGTGAACTCAACTTCAGAGCACCCAGATTCAATAGAACAAGTTTCTAGAGACATATAAGGAGACATAGATAACAACCCAATAATAGTGGGAGACTTCGACACCTCTCTAACAGTGTTAGACAGATCAACAAGGCAGAAAACTAATGAAGGTGTCTTAGACCTGAACTCAACGTTTGACCAAATTGACCTAGCATACATCTATAGGACTTTGCACCCAAAAACAGAATATGCATTTTTCTCTTCTCCACATTGGCATATAATCTAGGATTGACCACATGGTCAGCAATAAAGCAATTCTCAAAAAATATTTTAAAACCATGCAAGCAACACTCTTGGACCACAGCACAATACAAATCTAAATTAATACAAAGAAGAGCTCTTAAAATTATACAATAACATAAAAAATGAAAACCTACATCTAAGTGATTTGGGAGTAAAAAATGAAATTAAGGCAGAAATCAAGAAATTATTTGTCATTAATGAAAACAAAGATACCACATACTAGCATCTTTGGGATACACCTAGTGCAGTGTTAAGAGGAAAGTTAATAATAAAAAACACCCACAAAAAAGGCAGAAATATCTCCAATTAACAGCTTAACATCAGATCTAGAGGAACAAGAAAATCAATGGAAACTATCCACAGAGCTAGCAGGAGAAATAAAATTGCTTCTGAAATTTTCTTCAGAAATTTCTTCTTCAAGAAATATTATTTCTCTGAAATTTTATTTATCCTGAAATTTCATTTATCTTGCTAGCTTTGTGGATGGTTTGATGTTTCACTTTCAAATTTCATTCATTTCAACTCTGATTTGAAATTTCAACCAGCTGACCTGAATAAAATTGAGATGTGAAAATTAAAAAAAAAGATGAAATGAAACAAAAGTATGTTCTTTGAATGAATAAATGAGATTGAAAAGTCACTAGCTAGACAAAAAAAAGAGAGAAGTTTCAAAAGAACACATTCAGAAATGACAAAGAGGACATTATCACTAACCGTCGCCCAAATACAGAAATCCTCAGATACTGTTATGAATACCCCTATGCACACAAACTAGAAAACCTAGATGAAATGGATAAATTCCAGAAAAATCGCTACCTCCCAAAATTGAACCAGGAAGAAATTGAATTTATGTCTGAGATGCAAGGTTGGTTCAACATATGCAAATTAATAAATGTGATTCATCATATTAAGATAACTAAAAACAACACGTGATAATCTGAATAGATGCAAAAATACTTTTGATAGGACTAAACATCTCTTCATGTTAAAAGTCATCAAGTATCTAGGCGTTGAAGGAATGTACCTCAAAATGAAAAGAGCCATCTATGAAAAACCCTAAGCCAACATTACACTGAATTGGCAAAAGCCTGAAGTATTCCCTCTTGAGAACCAAAAAAAGATAAGGACGTCCACTCTAATCACTCGTATTAAATATTGCACTAAAATTCCTACCAGAGCAATCAGTAAGAAGAAATAAAAAGCACCCAAGTGGGAAGAGAGGAGGCAAAACTATCTCTCTTCATATATGAGATGGTTAGATACCTAAAAATACTGATTGTCTCTGCCCAAAGGCTCATTGAATTCAATAAAAACAAAACAAACTTCAGGCCAGGAACAGTGGTTCATGCCTCCAATCTCAACACTTTGGGAAGAAGAGGTGGGTAGATCACTTGATGTCAGGAGTTTGAGACCAACCTGGCCAACATGCTGAAACCCTCTCTCTACTAAAAATACATAAATTAGTCAGGCATGGTGGCAGGTGTCTGTAGTTTCTGCTGCTTGGGAGGCTGAGACACAAGAAGCACTTGAACCCGGGAGGAGGAGATTGTAGTGAGCCAGAAAACAAAAACAAAACAAAGTTCTGTAAAGCTTCATGATGAAAAATTAATCTATAAAATTAGATTAATCTATCAGTAGCATTTCTATACACCAAAAACTTCCAAACTGAAAGACCAATCAAGAATTCAATCCCATTTACAACAGATAAAAAAATGAATAAAATACCTAGGAAAACAGCTAACCAGGGAGGTGAAAGATAACTACAATGAGAATTACAAAACACTGCTGAAAGAATCAGAGGTAACACAAACAAATGAAAAAAATATCCCAAGCTTGTGGATAAGAAAAATGTGTATCATTAGAATGGCCATACTACCTAAAGCAATTTACAAATTCAATGTTATTCTTATCAAACTACCAATGACATTCTTCACAGAAATAGAAAAATAACAATATTTTAAAATTCATGCAAAACTAAAAAGAGTGCTAATAGCCAATGGACTCCAAAAAAAAAAAAAAGCCAAAAGAATGAACACTAACTGACTTCATGCTACACTATAAGTACAGTAATCCAAACAGTATGGTGCTGGTACAAAATCTGACACAGAGTAATGGAACAGGTCAGAGAAACCAAAAATACAGCTGCACACTTAAAATCATCAGATCTTGGACAAAGCTGATGATAACAAGCAATAGTGAAAAAACTTTCTGTTCAATAAATGGTGCAGAGATAACTGGCTATCAAGATGGCAGTGGCAGGCCATCTGGAGAGGCCACTGTCATCATGCAGGCTGAAGCAAGGAGATGCAGGCAGTGACGGCAGGAGTGGCTGCGGGAGCAGCAGTGGTAGCAGTGGGTCCCCTTTGCCCCACGATTCCAAGGCAGCAGACTGCCATAAGTGGCTGGGAGGCACCAACTCCCAGGTCTGGAGTCTCCGCTGTTCCAAACTCAGCTCTGCGTTACCATTCTCGCTCACCACTGCTTCAGGGAGGGTAGGGAGAGGAGGAAGAGCTCTGCCCTGAGCAGTGCTGCACTCCACAAAGCCAGCAGGAGCCAGAGAGTGGGAGCCACCAGAAAGTCCATCTCCCTGAGGGTTGCTACAGTGGGGTTGGGTTGAGCATCCCGCTGGAAAGGGAGCAGAGCCGTCAGGCATGGAGGGGTGGACAGAGAGGCACCCAGCAAGGATCCAGAGCTCCCATCCCAGACTGCGAGGAGGCATGGCCAGGGCTGCTAGCATCCCCCATGGAGTAGATTAGAGCCCTGCCCTCCAAGGTACAGGACCCGGGTGTCTCTGGACTCTACACCTTTGGGGTCCTGGGAAGGTCCCTCTGCCCCAACAGGCTTGGGGATTTCTACTACTACTGCCTGACTTCTCCCTGCTCTCACTGCCTATTCCAAACTTGGAGCAGGTTTGGGGCCAAGCTCGCAGCAGTGTTACAGCCCAGGCAGGTATGTGCATGTGTGGGGCATCACTGACATGTCCATCCCCTGCTGTCCTGGCCACCTCTAGACTTCGGGCACCAATGAGCATGGTGGGGAAGCTGAGGAATGGTGATGATGGCAGCATTGGTCTGCATGTGTCACTGGACTCAAGCAGCCTGGGCACCATGGACAGTGGCAGAAGGAAGACAGGCTCCTGGGTGGAAGTGATTGAGTCCCTGGTAAGGCCCCACATTCAGGCCAGGGAGGACATGAAGGCTGGGGTCTGGGCTGCCTCTCTGCTAGGAGCTGAACACTTAATGGAACATTCTGGCTGTGAAAAGGAACTGCCCCCCATGGAAGACTGAGCTATTCTATTGCTCAATTAAAGCTCATCTTCATTTTGCTCACCCTTCACTTGTCTACATACCTTATTTTTCCTGGTCACAGGACAAGTACTGGGGACCCTCCAAATGGCAAGGCTAAAAGAGTTGTAACACAAACAGGTCTGAAACATTGCCCTTGCTTGCCATGTTGTGGATAAAGAGAAGGACAGAAGTGCTGCGGCCCTTTGGTGAGCCCAGACCTGGGAGCTCCCCAGACCAGGGCTGTGACTCCTTGGGAGCCCTGCAGTTCCCGGCTTCTTCAAGCTTCCGGGTGCCACTGCATTCCCTGGTGCCAGCTGGGAAAGCTGCTTGTAGTATGCGTGGTCCAGTTACAGTTTCACAGGGAGCCAGCGCCCATGCCAGCACCTGGAGCTTCCCATGCTGTGGCAGAAGCCAGCATGTGTGACTATGCAGTAGCCAGACCTCACACTAGATCACACACCCCTTGCTGTTCCATGCCTGACTTGCAGTCTTCATTTAGAGGCATAGATCCAGGCCAGTAGCATGAACTGGGTGCAGTCTGCTAGGCTGTGTGGGTGAAACGAGCTCAATAGACCTGAGCAAAATTAAGGCAAAAGCATCACTGGCCACAAGTTTCTGGCCAGAAAAACAATACCCCCAAGATTCTGTAACATGTTTTATGCCTGTCCAGGATCTGTGGAAGGGTGAGTAAAAGTGGACTTGCTGCTCTCTTCTTTACTCAGTCCCTAAACTCCACAATAGCTAAAGTGAAATAAAAATACCTGGCCTCTGTCAGCCAGTTAATAGCAACTGATGTGGTTGCTGGACTCAAAACACATAGTACAGACTTGCTGGGGTGAACACTGTCAATTCCCTGTCACCCTCGGGTGTTGGGAACATTGGCTTTGTTCCAATCAGTTTCCCTTCATGGAGGTCTAACTGTCACATGTGACCAGAAAGAAGGTCCTGGGGTAACTGAGGGTATTTGGCCAGTGCTACACCTCAGTGTTATCGAAAGTCCACAGACTAACTCCTGTCCCTGACCACCCGTTAAGATGTTGGCACTAAGGCCTCCAGTCTGTTCCTTCCTTCCTTCTTTCCTTCCTTCCTTC
>NW_012116833.1:205682-215803 GCF_000951035.1 Colobus angolensis palliatus | reverse complement strand
TTCCTTCCTTCCTTCCTTCCTTCCTTCCTTCCTTCCTTCCTTCCTTCCTTCCTTCCTTCCTTCCTTCCTTCCATGGCTGTCATGGCTTCTATCTCTTCTTTATATACAATGTTAAGAATTTTGCAAACAACAGAGATAATATTACTGGGTATAATAAGCATTTGGCTTAGTCATCAAAGTTATAAAATGGAAGATTAAGAGTAGCACAGATGAAGCAAAGTGTGCCTTTGTATCTTTACATAAATTTGTGGTGGAAATTGTCTTGTCATTTCCTAGGTTGCCAACATAGTGCCAAGCATCTTGAGGTAAAGAAAAGAAGCATGGATTCAGGAAGGAAGCATTAACTTCAATGTCATCCTACAGCTGGACATTTTCTGTAAATGCAAGGGCAAATGGTCCAAGGTTCCATATGGGCGGGTCTTTGCCTTGCAGGGTTATCCAGACCTTTGCCCATGTTGTAGGATTGATTCATCCCTCCTAGCAGTAATCTCAGAAGAGACTGCAAGGGCAATCCCTAGGAATTAGGGAAGCAAACACCAGAGGTACCTCTAGCAGGGGAATCAACCCCCTTTGCTCCTCCCTATCCAGGTTCTCTCTTAAGCTTGCTTCAGCCTAGAAATCCTTGCTTTAGGCCATTTCCAGTTTCAACCGCCCCTACAACAGATGCCCAGTGAATACAGCCTTATTAAGGGCCAGGTCCTCTTTTCTCTACAGGACTTAAGTAAAATTAAGGAAAATTTTGTCAAGTTTTCAGATGGCCCTGACAGGTATACAGAGGCTTGCCAAAACTTACCCCAAATATTTGAACTCCCTTTGAAGAATGTCATGTTAATTTTGAATCAAACCCTGAATACCACTGAAAATCAGGCTGTCCTGTAAGCAGCAGATAATTTTGAGAATGAGCTGTGTATCTCTTATAGGGCCAGGGAAGGGGATAAAACTTATCTGATTGGAAGAATGGAAGTACCATTGAAATACTCTAAATTAGACTCCAATAATAAAATAGGAGAATGGGAAAGGAAATGCTTTCAGGTGTGTATACTGGAGGGCTTACCAAGGGCTAGTACTAAGCCTCTGAATTACATCAAACTATCTGTGGTAGAGCAGGGATTAGACGATAATACCACTGCTTTCCTGAAAAGGCTATGAGAGACCTCAGTAAAAACACTGCTCTCTACCTGCTGATTCAGTAAAGGTATAGCTATTCCTAGTGGGTAACTTTATCACACAAGCAGCCCCTGATGTCAGGAAGTGGCTGCAGAAATGGGCTATGGGACTAGATGATACTTTGCAACGTCTCCTGAGAATGGCCACCTCAGTCTTTTGTAGTGGGAACCAGGAGGAAATTTAGAAGAAAGAAGGGAGTTACAGGCAAAAGGCAGAGACTCTAACGGCCATGTTGTGGGCTGACAGACCCCAGAGTCCCTGAGATGCACCTGTTGACTGCCCCAAATACGTCAGGCAAGGGTATTTTAGGAGGGACTGTCCAGTCAGCAGGGAGAAGACACCTCAATGCTGTCCAGTTTGTGATGGGAACCAATGGAAGGCAGGCCATCCCTGGAAACACAGGTCGCTGGGTCCAGGGCTGGTCTTCCACTCAGGACTAGCAGACCCTGGGGCTTCTCTCCCCAACTTCAGTGGTTCAGACTGCCATTGCCATTCAAGAGCCCTGTGTGATTCTGGGGATGAGGGAAGGAGAGTGGACCCACTCCTGGACTCCAGAGGGGGACTTCCAGTTCTACTCTCCTATCTAGGCATCCCTGCTCTGTTGACATGACCCCGAGGGGCGTCTTAGGAGAGTCTTTCTAACCTCTTATTTGTAGTTGGGGAGACCTCTTCCTTATTTTTCTCTTTCCCCTGTTGAAGGAACCCATTTGCATAAGGCAAGAGACTTTTTCCCCCAGGCACCTTCCCTCCCCTGCACTTAAGTCCTCCTTCTTGCAGTATGTCAGAAGTCAACATAGTTCTGTGAATACAGAGAGCTTTTCTATGTGAGCAGTTAGCTTTTTTCATTTTGGAAAACACCTTATTAGGACAAGTCCCGATTCCAAGGACTCCCTTTATCTCCCTTGTTTGAGGAGGACCTGGTTCCACAGCTCCACCTGCTTATGATAGGGAGGCAATGGAGAAGTGGCCCCCACCAGTTGCTAACTGCAATTGGGCAAGGGCCACCTGGAAGTAATTTAATGGGCGGTAGACCCTCGTGAGGCAACTTTTTGTGAAAAGCTTTAGTTTGAAGCCCTGAAATGGAGCACTAGACCTGAGACATATGACAGTAGGAGTCAAGTGACACAGTACAGGTGAGCATGACTAATTCCTGTCTATTAGGACCTCCCACTTCATGGATGGAGGTCATTCTCACATCCATGACTTAGATAAGGTCTAGGAAACCCAAAGGTTAGCGACAGTGAGAGGATAGGGTAGCATGTACGTAAGTGTGGATATTCGTACATATTAGGCCTCCGCACTACATGGGTGAAGATCGCATTTGCATCCACGGGATGTCACTTGCAAAGGTTGTGGGAACTCAGGGATATAAGGTCAGAAGACAAAATAAGGATGCCTTTTTTTCCTCCCCATAATGTACCCTTGGTATTTGCTGGAAAGAGAGAGAAAAAAGGGATGCCTTTTTTGCCCTCTTTCCAGTTGGGTAACCAACCATCCTCAGCCTCCACTCTTCTGAATGCATCTGAAAACACTGGAACTCTTTTGGTTCCTAGACCCTTAAAAAAGAAAAAAAGTTTTTGTTGTTGTTGTTGTTGTTTTGTTTTGTTTTGTTTTTTTCCTATTTTCCTCCTCTGTCCTCTTTTCATGGCTTGTTAATCACATCTCCATACCACAGGACACACCCCTTGGATGAATCTCCCAAACCAGGTAGATTTTAATTTCTCTCAATCTCAAACCTCTTGGTAATATCTTAATAAGAAACAATTTATCTTTGTCTGTTCCCCCTTCACAGGATTCCAGGGGCAATAGGGCTCCATGGCTTCAGGGAAAAGATCCCAGAAGCCTGACATGCTGGCAAAAGGGTAAAAGTTCTTAAAAGTTCTTACCAGTTAGACTTCTGACTTCTCTCTCTCTCTGTGCAAACTGGTTGTAGTAATGGTAAAACTTACTCTATTATTTTTTCTTCCATGAGTGCAAAAGCCAGAAGTATTGGCCATTTGGCATGGCTATGGTGGGGTAATAAAAGATTTAAAAGGATCTTAAAAAGGGAGTATTATAGTTAAAATCAGCTTAATGAAAGATGGATATCCAAGCTATAGGTATATTTAAAAGGATTTTCTGTCTTTTCTCTTAGTGGATCCTGTTTTGCTGAAAGAAAGATTTTTTATTCTCAGTCAACTTAATTATTTTTCTCCATTTTTGTCTTGCCACTCTTAATGAACAAATGAAGGACTCCAGGATTACTTCTGGTGACCTGGGTTTCCTTGGGAAAATGGAGAAGGTGCCATTGACCCCATTTTGAGAAAAATCTGTTTTCTTCACAAAACCCCAGGAATTACAGATGAATGGATTCCTCTCAAAATCTGATTTGTCTATCAGTTATGTCTTCTTATTAAATCTTAGAAACAGCATGTTTTCCTAGACCTGTTTCTTGAAGAGCTTCTCCCTGAGGCCAGTAATTCAATTAAGAGACTGGTAGATAGAAAATCTAACAACTACTGGATACCCTTCTGACTGTCTGTGTAGTTATATATGTGTTATGTGTGTGATGATTATATAAAAGAGTTATAATTGACTGGCTTAAGAAAAAAGAAGCACTTAGATCAAATATTCTAAAAGAAAAGTAGAATTTGATGCCTTTTAGTTCACATGACTTTAATCTTGGAGAAATAAAAAGTTTTTAAAATTATTGGTAAAATAAAATTATCTTCAAAATTTAGATGTATAGTCCAAATTAGGTTTACTAAATGCTTTAAGATCATAAACTGCTTTTTTGGCTTTTGAAAACTGTTCAACTTGCCTGCTTTACAGTTTGGTAAGGCCTGTTAAAATTTAGGGTTAACCATGCTCCTAACTATGCTGGAAAGAGTCAGACCTTATGCACACCTAATACATAATTAAAATAACTTACCGAGTTTTCACCAAAATTAAAAACTGCTGAGAGTTGACACTGTAACATGTAACTGAGACTACTGAAAATAAATTTACATACAAAGTATGTAAGAAGAGTAAAGTGTGGTTTTGGTAAAAGGTTATAAGAAGGGATGGGAAAGTAAATTTCTGCCTAAGTTTAAATGGTTAAAGGATTGTTTAAAAGCTAAAGGTCTGGGCTGGGCACGGTGGCTCAAGTCTGTAATCCCAGCACTTTGGGAGGCTGAGACGGGCAGATCACGAGGTCAGGAGTTCGAGACCATCCTGGCTAACACGGTGAAACCCAGTCTCTACTAAAAAATACAAAAAGCTAGCCAGGCAAGGTGGCTGGTGCCTGTAGTCCCAGCTACTCCGGAGGCTGAGGCAGGAGAATGGCATGAACCCGGGAGGTGGAGCTTGCAGTGAGCTGAGATCCGGCCACTGCACTCCAGCCCAGGCGACAGAGCGAGACTCCGTCTCAAAAAAAAAAAAAAAAAAGCTAAAGGTCTGAACAAATTGTGGAAAGCTTATAAAAAATAATCATGCTGAAGAAACTTATATTGACTACATTCAAAAAACTACAATTGACTTTTTCTATAAATTGAACTTTGGAATCAAAGCACAACAAGGTTATCTTGAGGCACTGACCTACTATTTAACAAAAATTTGTAAAGAGTTATTAAAAAGTCTGTAAGAATCTTACCTCATGGTAAAACTGATTAAGATTTTCAGGTAATGTTAAAGGATGATGGAAGATTTTTGTTTTCCTTGGAAATAAACTATTTTTAAAAAGAAGGAAAAGACAAGAGACAGATTGTTTGGAAAGCTAAGTCTTCCCTCTTAATAAGTAAAGATTTTTGGCCGGGCATGGTGGCTCACGCCTGTAATCCCAGCACTTTAGGAGGCCGAGGCGAGCAGATCATGAGGTCAAGAGATCGATACCATCCTGGCCAACATAGTGAAATCCTGTCTCTCCTAAAAACACAAAAATTAGCTGGGTATGGTGGTGCACACCTCTAGTCCCAGCTACTAGGGAGGCTGAGGCAGGAGAATAACTTGAACCTGGAGGCAAAGGTTGCAGTGAGCTGAGGTCGTGCCACTGCACTCCAGCGTGGTGACAGAGTCAAACTCCATCTCAAAATAAATAAATAAATAAATAAATAAATAATTTTGCCTTCTTTTTTGATTCACCATTTTGGCTAAATAAATGACGTATAGTAACCTGAAATTCCATTTCTTAATATCAACTGTTTTAAATCTTTAACATATTTTATCTTTCCCAAAATAAAATTTCAACTTCAAAATTGTCTTTTCTCACTCCTGGAACATCCAGAAGAGAGCTAAACAGAATTATTTAACTTGTTTAGTTACATGAAATTGTCAAGATAAAGATAGTGTTTAGTCTTCAGGTTATGTTTTGGTGGATAGTGTTGGTGTGTGTTCCAAAACCGTGTGAAACTTCTAAAATCCAAATGTCTGAGTATGTGTTATCAATTATAATTAGGGTTATTGGGTTAGTATATTGTAGATCACAGAGGTGGACAAATTTGTCAATTGTGTTTTTTAGTGTGATTTCTATAGGACACTTTGACAAACACAGATAATCGTTGTCTTGTTTGGATCCTCTTCTAGAGATGGATTATACTCCTTGAGTGCAAGTTTCTGATAACCTTAGAGATTGTAACCAGGAGTTTAAATGGGTGGACTGAATTAATGTTTTCTTCACTTTTTGCTTGGAACATTGCTGATCTTTGTTTTATTTTTCAGAGTCAAGGAAGCTTTTCTTTTGAGCTGTTTGCAGCTTTTGACAATTGTGGGGCTGAACAAACCAGTGATCTCTGCCCAAAGCTTGGAAAAAAATAACGGAGATGGGTCATCAAACTGAAAATGGTCATGCAATTGGATGATGGCTCCCGTTTGCTAGGGACCCTTAGGTAGGCCCCTGAGAGAAAATCTGACTGCAATTTCTCCCAAAACAAAAGCCCTGTAATAGTGAATACTGAGTATTAACTTGTTTGGATTGAAGGATACAAAGTAATGATCCCTTGGGTGTGTCTGTGAGTGCGTTGCCAAAGAAGATTAACATTTGAGTGGGCCCTGGGAAGGCCCTTAATCTGGTGGGCACAATGTAAACAGCTGCCAGCAAATATAAAGCAGGTAGAAAAAACGTGAAAAAGCCAGACTGGCCTAGCCTTCCAGCCTACATCTTTCACCCCTGCTGGATTCTTCCTGCTCTTAAATATCCAACTTCAAGTTCTTCAGTTTGGGACTTGGACTGACTCTCTGTGCGCCCAAGCTTGCAGACAGCCACTTGTGGGACCTTGTGATCATGTAAGTTAATACTTAATAAATATATATATATCATTTTCAGATAAACTAAGATTCATAAAAGGAGAAATAAATTATTTTTCAGACAAGTAAACATTAATAATTTGTTACCACATATACCACATACGTTACCATATATACCACATATGTTACCATATATATATATATATATGTATATATATATAATTAGTTCTGTCCCTCTAGAGAACCCTGGCTAATACAGAGTTTGGTACCAGGAGTGGTTCTAGAGAAACAGAATAATAAGGATACAGTTCTTTCACTGGTTTTAGGGTTTCTGGAGTTGACTGCTGAATATAATTAGACCATAAAATGCTAAGGACTCTGCTTCTAATAGTATGGAGCATACTGATAGCCCTTGGCATAAACTGTTTAGAGAGTTATACAAAATTAATGAGTTTGATACTCCTGATTCACCACTCATGAGAGGCAGGAAGTTTAGTGACTCTGTACATAATACCTTTGACCATCTGTGGAGAACCAAGGAATATAATGAAGCTGTTTGGTCGCTTCTAAGTTCAGGATGAAAAAAAAAAAAAAAAAAAAAAAAAGGATGATGACCTCAGAAATTCTGTCTCCCAGCTTCAGAAGCAGATACTGAGCTTCAAATCTTCTAAGATTGCCCTGAGTTGTAGTCTTATTTCCAGTGGGAAAGAGCTGAAATTGTGGAAAAACAGATACAAGCTCTTATCGTGTAAGTAGCTGACCTGCTATGAAAGGTGCATGCACAGCCTCATCAGGTGTCTTCGGTTAAACGATTGGAAAAGAATGGGACCCTGTATCTTGGAATGGGGAGGTGTGGGAAGACCTTGATGAAGTTGGGAGCACTCCGTTTGTAAACTCTGATGAACCATTTTTGCAGGAAGGAACAGCTTCCCACCCCCAGTGGTGGCAACATCCCTTCCGCAACCTATGCTGCCACCAACCTTTCCACCTTTGTCTGAGGAGGTAAACCCTGTGCTGCCTGAAGCAACAGTGATGGCCTCCCCTGAGGCAGCCACCAGACAAAATTATGTTGATCCTCCTAAGGAGCCACCCCCAGCAACCCTGTTTGTTTCTAGACCTATAACTAGACTAAAGTCTTGGCGGACCCCTAGAGGTGAGGTTTAGAGTATGACCCATGAGAAGGTGTGCTACACTCAAAAAGAACCATTTGAGTTATCTAATTTATATGAACAGAAATCTGGAGAACAGGCATGGGAATGAATATTAAGGGTATGGGATAATGGTAGAAGGAACATAGAGTTGGATCAGGCTGAATTATTAATTTTGGCCCACTAAGAAGGGACACAGCATTTAATGTTGCAGCTCAGGGAGTTAAAAAAAGGTTTTAATAGTTTGTTTGCTTGATTACCTAAAATATGGATTAAAAGATGATCCACTATGAGCAAGCTGGAAATGCCTGATCTCCCTTGGTTTAATGTAGAGAAAGGGATCTAAAGGCTTAGGGAGTTTGGGATGTTGGAGTGGACATTAGACCTTTAGTCTACTTTAGACCTACTCATTTCAGCTGGGAGGGTCCAGAAGATATACCCTTGACCAATACCTTGTGAAATAAATTTGTGAGGGTAACACCTGCATCTTTGAAGAGCCCTGTAATTGCTCTTCTCTGTATGTCAGATCTAACAGTGGAAACCACAGTCACTCAACTACAAAACTTAAATACATTGAGAATAATTGGATCCCGAGGTGGCAGTGGCCAGGTGGTAGCACTCAACAGTCAAAGGTGAGGTGTGTGTAGCTACCGTAATGGACAGCAGAGGCAAAGCAGCAATCATAATAGTCTCCCTTGTGTAGATTTCTGGCATTGGCTTATCTATCATGCTGTTCCTGGAAGTGAAATTGATAGGAAGCCAACTGCATTCTTACTTAAATTATAAAAATAGAAAATTTCCAGGTCGAATGAACAAAGCAGTCCCTCAATCAATTTCCAGACTTGAGCCAGTTTACAGACCCAGAACCCCTTGAATGAAGGGGAGGCCAGGTCACCTCTGAGGAAGGATCCCACTACATTACCAACACTTTATGCAGTGAATCTTTCTCCTATCCTTCCCCCAAGGAGATCTCTGGCCTTTTACCAGTGTAACTGTGCATTGGAGGAAGGAAAATTATCAGACATTTTGGGGACTACTGGACACTGGTTTTGAGCTGACGTTGACTCCAGGGGAACCAAAATGTCGTGGTCCTCCAGTTAAAGTAGGAGGTTATGAAGGTCAGGTAATTAATGAAGTTTTAGCTGAGTCTGACTTACTGTGGATCCAGTGGGTACCTGGACTCAACCTATAGTCATTTCCCAGTGCCAGAATGCATAATTGGCATAGACATACTTAACCACTGATGGGGGCCTATGGGGGCCTGTCAAAAGCTCCTAAGGGAGCAGGCTTCTATGTGTGGCATCAATGTGTGGCAGAACCCCCACACTGGCTCCCTGACTGATAGAGTGATGGCCATTATGGTAGGAAAGGCCAAATGGAAGCCAATAGAGCTGCCTCTACCTAGGAAAGTAATAAATCAAAGACAATATCACATCCCTGGTGGAAATGCTGGACTTGACAGACACAGAGGTAGTGATTCCCATCACATCCCAATTCAACCCTTCCACTTGGTCTGTGCAGAAGACAGACGGATTTTGGTGAATGACAGTGTAGTATCATAAGCTTAACCAAGTGGTGACTCCAATTCCAACTGCTGTACCAGATGTGGTTTCACTGCTACAGCAAATTGACACATCTTCTTGTACCTGGTATGCAGCCATTGACTTGGCAAATGCCTTTTTCTCCACTTCTGTCCATAAGTCCACCCAGAAACATTTTGCCTTCAGCTGCAAGGCCAGCAATATACATCTACAGTCTTACCTCAGGGGTATATTAACTCTCCAGCTTTGTGTCATAATCTTATTTGGAGAGACTTTGAACACTTTTCGCTTCCACAAGATATCACACTGGTCCATTACATTGATGACATTATGCTGATTGGATCCAGTGAGCCAAAATTAGCAAACACTCTGAACTTATTGGTGAAACATTTGTGTGCCAGAGAGTAGAAAATAAATCTGACTAAAAGCTAGGGACCTCCTACTTAAGTAAAATTTCTAGGGGTCCAGTGGTGTGTGGCCTGCTGAGATACTCCTTCTAATGTGAAGAATAAGTTGCTGCATTTGGCCCCTTCCACCACAAAGAAAGAGGTGCAATGCCTAGTGGGGCTATTTGGATTTCAGAGGCAACACATTGCTCATTTGGGTGTGTTACTCTGGTCCAATTATTGAATGACCCAAAAGGCTGCCAGTTTTGAGTGGCGTCCAGAACAGGAGAAGGCTCTGTACCAGGTCCAGGCTGCTGTGCAAGCCCCTCTGACATTTGAGGGATATGACCCAGCAGATTCAATGGTGCTTAAGGTGTCAGTGACAGATAGGGATGTTGTTTTGATCCTTTGGCAGGACCCCATGGGTGAATCACAGCATAGGCCTCTAAGAATTTGGAGCAAGGCCATGCCATCTTCTCCAGATAACTACTCTCCTTTTGAGAGACAGTTCTTGGCCTGTTACTGAGTTTTTTTTTTTTATTATTATTATACTTTAAGTTCTAGAGTACATGTGCATAGCGTGCAGGTTTGTTACATATGTATACTTGTGCCATGTTGGTGTGCTGCACCCATCAACTCGTCAGCACCCATCAATTCATCATTTATATCAGGTATAA
>NW_012116833.1:192795-199927 GCF_000951035.1 Colobus angolensis palliatus | reverse complement strand
CCCTGCTTCAGCTCTCGCTGGTCGGGCTGCAACAGCTGAGCAGCACCGATTTTCTGTCACTCACTAGTGAGATGACCCCAGTACCTCAGTTGAAACTGCAGAAATCACTGGTCTTCTGTGTCCTTCACGCTGGGAGTTGGAGACTGGAGCTGTTCCTATTCGGCCATCTTGCTCCGCCCCGTGTTACTGAGTTTTGGTGGAAACTGAACATTTGACTATGGGTCAAGTCACCAAGTGACATGAACTGTCTATCATGAACTGTGTGCTTCACAGATGGTTCTGAATGATAAGCAGGCACCACCCAAAAGTGGACAGCTTCAGCTCTACAGCCCCTTTCTAGGATATCCCTGAAGGACAGTGGTGAAGGGATATCTTTTCAATGTGCAGAACTTCGAGCAGTGCACCTGGTTGTGCACTTTGCATGAAAGGAGAAATGGTCAGATGTGCAATTATATACTAATTCATGGCCTGTAGCCAATGATTTGTCTGGATGATCAGGGACTTGGAAGAAGCATGATTGGAAAAATGGTGACAAAGAAATTTGGAGAAGAGGTGACAAAGAAATTTGTGACAAAGAAAATGGTGACAAAGAAATTTGGAAAAGCATGATTGGAAAAATGGTGACAAATAAATTTGACAAAGAAATTTGGATGGACCTCTCTGAATGGTCCAAAACTGCGAAGATATTTGTATCCCATGTGAGTGCTCACCAACGGGTTACCTGAGCAGAGGATAATTTTAATCATCAAGTGTATAGGATGACCTGTTTTGTGGAAACCACTCAGCCTCTTTCCCCAACCACACCTGTCATCGTCCAGTGGACCCATGAGCAAAGTGACCATGGTGGCAGGAATAGAGGTTATGCATGGGCTCAGCAACATGGACTTCCACTCACCAAGGCTGACTTCACTATGTCCACTGCTGAGTCCCCAGTTTGCCAGCAGCAGAGACCAACATTAAGTCCTCAATATGGCACCATTCCTCATGGTGATCAGCCATCTACCTGGTGGCAGGTTGATTATATTGGACCTCTCCCATCATAGAAAAGGCAGAGGTATGTCCTCATTGATATAGACACTTACTCTGGATATGGGTTTGCCTATCCTGCATGCAATGCTTCTACCAAGACTACCATCTGTGGACTCACGGAATGCCTTATCCATCGTCATGGTATTCCACCTAGCATTGCCTCTGGCCAAGGCACTCATTTTACTGCTAAGGAAGTGCATCAGTGGGCTCATGCTCATGGAATACACTGGTCTTATCATGTTCCCCATTATCCTGAAGCAGCTGGATTGATAGAACGGTGGAATGACCTTTTGGAGTCACAATTACAATGCCATCTAGGTGACAATACTTTGCAGGTCTGAGATAAAGATCTCCAGAGGGACGTATATGCTCTGAATCAGCATCCAATATATGGTACTGTTTCTCCCATAACCAGGATTCATAGGTCCAGGAATCAAGGGGTAGAAGTGGAGATGGCACCACTCACCATCATTCCTAGTGATCCACTGGCAACATTTTTGCTTCCTTTTCCCACCACATTACACTCTGCTGGCCTAGAGGTCTTAGTTCCAGAAGGAGGAATGCTGCCACCAGGAGACACAACAATGATTCCGTTAAATTGGAAGTTAAGATTACCACCTCTACGCTTTGCACTCCTATCTTTAAGTCAATAGGCTTAGAAGGGAGTAATAGTGTTGGCTGGGATAACTGACTCAAACTATCAATATGAAATCAGTCTACTACTCCATAAGGGAGGTAAGGAAGAGTAAGCATGGAATACAGAAGGTCCAGTAGGTTGTCTCTTAATATTACCAAGTCCTGTGATTAAGGTCAATGGGAAACTACAACAGTTCAATCCAGGCAGGACTACAAATGGCCCAGATCTCTCAGGAATGGAGATTTGAGTCACTTCACCAGGAAAGAAACCACTACCTGCTCTGGTGCTTGCTGAAGGGAAAGGAAATACAGAATGAGTAGTAGAAGAAGGTAGTCATCAATGCCAGTTACGACCATGTGACAATGTGCAGCAATGAGGACTGTAACTGTTATGAGTATTTCCTCCTTCCTTTGTTAAAAACATGTTTGTGCACATATACAATTGTACTAAGAAAATACCTTAATTTTATTTCCTTTTCCTTTATCACATGACATAAGATTTATTGACTTTATATCAGCATTTAAACATTGTTAACTTTATGTAATAGTATTTGGGATGGGGACTGTTGCATTTCCAGTCGTATGAAGAATAGTTGTATTATGTTAGGCATAATTATAACTTTATTATTGTCTTTTTTTAAGATTGTGTATAATCTCAGGAGATGTGTATGGGTTCAACTGGACAAGGGGTGGACTTGTGATGGTTAATACTGAGTGTCAACTCGATTGGATTGAAGGTTACAAAATAATGATCCCCTGAGTGTGTCCGTGAGGGTGTTGCCAAAGGAGATTAACATTTCAATCAGTGGGCTGGGGAAGGTAGATCCATCCTTAATCTGTTGGGCACAATCTAATCAGCTGCAGTGAATATAAAGCAGGCAGAAAAAACGAGAAAACTCAGAATGGCCTAGTCTCCCCTCCTACATCTTTCTCCCCTGCTGAATGCTTCCTGCCCATGAATAACTGACTCCATCTTCTTCAGTTTGGGATTCAGACTGGCTCTCCTTGCTCCTCAGCTTGCAGACAGTCTCTTGTGGCACCTTGCGATCATGTAAGTTAATACTTAATAAACTCACATATATTAAAATATATATAATATATATTATAATATATATACACACACACATACACACACACACACACACACAATTAGTTCTTTCCCCCTAGAGAACCCTGACTAATACACCCCCTATTGACATAAAGCAGTTAAGAGAAATGATCATGCCTATCTTAATGGCAGTTAGATGTACCTTTTCAGTTGGGGAATCGATGGCAGCAGCAGGCTATCCAGAGTAGCCACTATCTTCATGCCAGTTGCACAGGGAGGCACTGTCTGTGGTGGCAGGAGTGGCTCCAGGAACAGCAATGGCGGTGGTAGGTCTCCTGTGTCCCACTTCCCTGAAGCAGCTGATTGCACTGCCCCCACTCTCACCTGACCAGGCAGGACCTTCCTTTATACCTAGAGCCTCCACTACACTTGCCTGTAAACATTGCAGGGAGGGTACAAGGAGGAGGCGAAGCTGGGCCTGTGGCAGTGCTGTGCTCCATGAAGCTGGCAGGAGCCAGGAACAAGCTGAAATCCCCAGGGAGCCCACTGCCTTGGGGACTGCCATGATGGGACCAGATCAAGTCACCTGCCAACTGGGGAGCAAAAGTCGGGCATGGAGGGGCAGCCAGAGAGGGGCCCTAAGAGGACCTGGAGCCTCTGACCCAGGCTGCACAGAGGAAACACAGATGGAGCTGACTGCGTGCTCCATGGTGTGGGCAGGAGCCCCACCCTCTCAGGTGCAGGGCCCAGGCATCTCTGAACTCTGCACCCTCAGGGTCCTCAGAATGTCCCCTGCCCTTTCAGGCTTAGAGATGGCTGCTCCTGCTGCCTGACCTTTCCCTGCTCCCAGCACCCGCTCTAATCTTGGAGCAGGGTTGAGGCAAAGACTAGGCACTGTTGAAGCCTGGCCGGGTGTGTGCAGGCTCGGAGCACCACTGACACACCAGCACCCTGCTGCCTAGGTACCCTCTGTGTTTTTTGTGCCAATGAGCATGGAGAGAACTCTGAGTAGGAGCTGAAGGCAGCTCAGCAATGACCTGCAGGTTCTCCTTGCCACGAACAGCCTGGGCACCATGGACAGTGGTAGGAGACTAATAGGCTCCTGGGTGGAAGGGGGCAGGTCGCCAGTGAGGCCCCACATTTAGGCCAGGGAGGACCTGAAGGCTGCGAGGTTGGGCTGCCAATCCCGCAGATCAGAGTAGAAGCTTGTGGTGCCTTCTCCAGTCCCACCCATGGCAGCCCATAGACCAATTGGCACACAGTTCTTTCCTGCTGGTACCCATTAAAGCCTAGGGCTCAGCCACAGCAGAACAGAGGATGGGAAAACCAGCTGCAGAGAGGAGCTACCCTCTCTGCTAGGAGGTGAACACTCGACAGGACACCCTCATAGAAAGGAGCTGGTAGCTGCGGGAACTTGAGCTGTTCTATTGCTCAATTAATGCTTCTCTTTGTCTTGCTCACCCTTCAAGTGTCTGCGTACCTCATTGTTTCCGCTCGTAGGACAAGAGTTAGGGACTCGAAAAGGTGAAGCTAAAAGAGTTGTGACACAAACAGGGCTGAAACATGGCCCTTGCTTGCCACATTGTGGGCGAAGGGAAGGAGAGAAGAGCTGCAGCTTTTCAGGGAGCCCAGACTTGGAAACTCCCCAAGCCAGGTCTCTCACTCCCTCGTTGGGGACCTGCTGTTTCTGGTGTCTCCAAGTGCCACTGCATTCCCTGTTCTAGCTGGGAGAGATGCTTGTAGTGTGCCTGATCCAACTGCAGTCTCACAGAGAGCCAGGACACATGCCAGCACCTAGAGCGGCCTGCCGCACAGCAGCAGCTCTGTCTGATGGCACTATGGCTGGACCCCGTGCTCAATCACACACCCTTTGCTACTTCATGCCTGACTCTCAGTCTTCATTTGGAGGTGCTGCATCCATGCCAGTAGCATGAGTTGAGCACAGCCTGCTAGGCTGAGTCAGGGGAATTAGCCCAGCAGTCCTGAGCAAAACTTGGGTAAAGATACCACTGGTTACAGGTTTCCAGCCAGAAAAAACACCCCAAAGATATCATAAGAGTAACACATGCAGAATATTGAAACTGAACCTTTTCCTTACATGATGTCAAAAAATCAACTCAAGATGCATTAAAAACTGTAATTTAAAACCTAAAATTATAAAAACCTTAGAAGATAAGCTAAGAAATATCATTCTGGATATAAGATTTTTTCAAAGATTTTATTACAAAAATGTTAAAAGCAATTGCCACAAAAACAAAAATTGACAAGTTTAACCCAGTTAAACTATAGAGCTTTGCACAACAAGAGGATCTATCAGCAGAGTAAAGAGATCACCTCCAAAATGGGAGAAAATGTTTGCAATCTATTCATGTAACAATGGTCAAAGATCCAGAATCTATAAGGACCTTATACAATTCAACAAATAAGAAATAAACAACGCCATCAAACATGTGTAAGGGACATGAACAGACACTTTTCAAAAGAAAACACGTGCGTGTCCAACAAATATATAAAATAAAAACACTCACGAGAAGGTGGAGCAAGATGGCCGAATAGGAACAGCTCCAGTCTCCAGCACCCCGCGAGAACAACACAGAAGACGGGTGATTTCTGCATTTTCAACTGAGGAACGCAGCTCATTGCCAGCAACGAATAAAAGCTGGATGGAGAATGACTTTGACGAGTTGAGAGAAGAAGGCTTCAGTCCATCAAACTTCTCAGAGCTAAAGGAAGAATTACATACCCAGGGTAAAGAAACTAAAAATCTTGAAAACAGAATGGAAGAATGGATAACTAGAGTAATCAATGCAGAGAAGGCCATAAAAGAACTGATAGAGATAAAAATCTTGACACGAGAAATATGTGACAAATGCACAAGCTTCAGTAACCGACTCGATCAACTAAAAGAAAGAGTATCAGCGATTGAAGATCAAATGAATGAAATGAAGCGAGAAGAGAACTCTAAAGAAAAAAGAGGAAAAAGAAACGAGCAAAGCCTTCAAGAAGTATGGGATTATGTGAAAAGACCAAATCTACATCTGAATGGGGTGCGTGAAAGTGAGGAGAAAAATGGAACAAAGTTGGAAAACATTCTTCAGGATATCATCCAGTAGAACTTCCCCAACCTAGTAAGGCAGGCCAATATTCAAATTCAGGAAATGCAGAGAACACAACAAAGATACTCCTCAAGAAGAGCAATTCCAAGACACATAATTGTCAGAATCACCAAAGTTGAAATGAAGTAAAAACTGTTAAGGGCAGCCAGAGAGAAAGGTCGTGTTACCCACAAAGGGAAGCCCATCAGAGTAACAGCAGATCTCTTGGCAGAAACTCTACAAGCCAGAAGAGAGTGGGGGCTAATATTCAATGTTCTTAAAGAAAAGAATTTTCAACCCAGAATTTCATATCCAGCCAAACTAAGTTTCATAAGTGAAGGAGAAATAAAATCCTTTACAGATAAGTAAATGCTTAGAGATTTTGTCATCACCAGGCCTGCCTTACAAGAGACCCTGAAGGAAGCAATAAGCATGGAAAGGAACAACCAGGACCAGCCATTGCAAAAATATGTCAAAACGTAAAGACCATTGATACTAGGAATAAACTGCATCAACTAACGAGCATAATAACCAGCTAATATCATAATGATAGGATCAAGTTCACACATAACAATATTAATCTTAAATTTAAATGGACTAAATGGTCCAATTAAAAGACACAGACTGGCAAACTGGATAAAGAGTAAAGATCAATCACTTTGCTATATTCAGGAGACCCATCTCACATGCAGAGACACACGTAGGCTCAAATTAAAAGGATGGAGGAAGATCTACCAAGCAAATAGAGAACAAAAAAAAGCAGGAGTTAGAATATTAGCCACTGATAAAACAGTCGTTAAAGCATCAAAGATCAAAAGACACAAAGAAGGTCATTACATAGTGGCAAAGGGATCAATACAACAGGAAGAGCTAACTATCCTAAATACATATGCACCCAATACAGGAGCACCCAGATTCATAGAACAAGTCCTTAGAGACTTACAAAGAGACTTAGACACCCATACAATAATAGTGGGAGTCTTCAATATCCCTCTGTCAACGTTAGACAGATCAACGAGACAGAAAGTTAACAAGGATATCCAGGAATTGAACTCAACTCCACACCAAGCGGACCTAATAGACATCTACAGAACTCTCCACCCCAAATCAACAGAATATGCATTCCTCTCAGCACCACATTCCACTTATTCCAAAATTGACCACATAATTGGAAGTGAAGCACTCCTCAGCAAATGTAAAAGAACAGAAATTATATAAAACTGTCTCTCAGACCACAGTGCAATCAAACTAGAACTCAGGACTAAGAAACTCTATCAAAACCACTCAACTACATGGAAACTGAACAACCTGCTCCTGAATGACT
>NW_012116833.1:164421-187155 GCF_000951035.1 Colobus angolensis palliatus | reverse complement strand
CAGCACACCAACATGGCACAAGTATACATATATAACAAAGCTGCATGTTATGCACATGTACCCTAGAACTTAATGTATAATAAAAAAAAAAAGAAAGGATAGATATGTAACCACAGATAAAATTTTACTTTTCCCAGAATAGCCAGGGGCATGTGTAACTCCACATGTCCCCAAGACTTATCTAGAGTTTAACAGCTCTGAAGCAAGAAAATTGAACAATTCTTAAAAGTTGTAGAAACAGCTTATGATCATAAAGCATTTAGTAAACCTAATTTTGATCTGCATAATTTAGATGAAATCTCAAAATGATGAAGAAATTTTTGTTTATTTATTATTTATTTTAATTTATTTTTTAGACAGAGTCTCACTCTGTTACCCAGGCTGGAGTGCAATGGAGCTGTCTTGGCTCACTGTAACCTCTGCCTTCTGGGTTCAAACAATTTTTCTGCATCAGCCTCCTGAGTAGCTGAGACTACAGACATACACCAACACAACCAGCTAATTTCTGTAGTTTTAGCAGAGATAGGGTTTCACCATTTTGGCAAGGCTGGTCTCAAACTCCTGACCTCAGGTGATCCGCCCTCCTCGGCTTCTCAAAGTGCTGAGATTACAGGCAAAGATATTTTTATTTTATAGATATTTTTAAAAAGATTTTAATTAAGTATTTTTAAAGTTACATGAACTAAAGGGTATTAATATTTTCTCCTGAAACTAAAAACCTAATAAAGACAGCATAAGACTGATAAAATTTTATTTCTTAAGCTCGTCACCAAAAAGGCAAAGAAAAACCTTCTTCAGTGTGACTATTTCTCCTTATGGGAAGTCCATATAAATAAGTTGGAGGTCAAACTTGGTGGAAAAAAAATGCTCGAATTTAATCAGAAACAGGAAGGTTATGTTCAAGGTTATGAATATATCAGAGAAATACATGACTCTTAGGAACAGCATAAGAATTGTTCTAATTATATTGAGAATTTAGACATATTAAGAAAAGCCAAAAGCACAGCATTAAGTTATGTTAGAGGAAAATGTTGTTTTAATTATTATTGTTTTTTTACTTTTAAGATAAAACATATTAGCATTAGGCCATAATAATAGTTAGCGCTGGAGGAAAAAATTACAGGAGCTGACAAGAAACTGGAAAGAGTTATTATCTCAGACTTTCTTCAGGAGAGAAAAAGCTGAAAACAGTGAAGCACAGCAAAGGGTGAACTTCTGAGATAAAATTCTAAGAAATTTTTAAAAGAACCAAGTTATAAAATTTAAAGTTAAACTTCTTATAATTTTATTAAAACCAGTTTAATACTGTAATAAAACCTTTTTAACAGAGGGAACCAATGTTAGAAATACTATCACAAATAATTTTCTTCCAATTATAATCAACTTAATTACATACAAAATTCCTTCTATAAATTTATCTCCACAAATCTTATCACAACTTACACAGACAATCTATGACATGGTTGGATATTTTTACTTCTCCTGAATATCACTCTTTTTTAAACAGCTGGTCATTTTGTTTTAGAACCAGAATTTAACCATATAATATCTTTTTTATACAAAATTGTATTTTCTTTATGACCTACTTTACCAAAAATACAACTTCATATTCATAATTTTCTTTATATTTCCTTTCCTCAACTTACACTTTTGGTTTTGGATACTTTGTATCCTCTTTGTAGAAAGTTTAAGGTTTGTACTGCATGTCAAACCTTTGTGTGAGCTCTGTGGGGGTGGGGCAGAATAGCAAGTAATTTATATATTGTAGAAGTTCTCCCCCATCAAGAGGTAGCTCAGTTAGATTTTGTGCTAAGGCCTGTTTGAATAAGTATGGACTATTTTTCTTTCTTTTTTTTTTTTTTTTTGAGACGCAGTCTCGCTCTGTCACCCAGGCTGGAGTGCAGTGGCCGGATCTCAGCTCACTGCAAGCTCCGCCCCCCGGGTTTACGCCATTCTCCTGCCTCAGCCTCCCAAGTAGCTGGGACTACAGGCGTCCACCACCTCGCCCGGCTAGTTTTTTGTATTTTTTAGTAGAGACGGGGTTTCACCGTATTAGCCAGGATGGTCTCGATCTCCTGACCTCGTGATCCGCCCGTCTCGGCCTTCCAAAGTGCTGGGATTACAGGCTTGAGCCACCGCACCTGGCCCAGAGTAAGTATGGACTATTTTTCAAACCCTAAATTTGGGCTTTCCAGGTTGAAGTTATTGGGTAAAGGTTGGTTTATGTGGCTTCCCCAGGAGAAATGGGGCTATTGGAGGGAAAAGTGAATGCGGATGTTGGGTAAATATTATCCAGGCACCCATTTTGGAGAGTATATTATTACACAAAAGAAGATTGGGACATTTAGGCATTACCAGGGACTGGTGGGCAAATAGCAATTGGTCACTTAAGTAATAAAAAGGGGATATGGGCTGGGTACAGTGGCTCACGCCTGTAATCCCAACACTTTGGGAGACCCAGGCGGGTGGATCACCTGAGGTCAGGAGTTCAAGACCAGCCTGGCCAACATGTTGAAACACTGTCTTTACTAAAAATATAAAATTAGCCAGGCATGGGGACGGGTGCCTGTAATCCCAGCTACTCAGTAGGCTGAATTGCTTGAACCCGGGAGGCAGAGGTTGCAGTGAGCTGAGCTCGTGGCACAGCACTCCAGCCTCAGTGACAGAATGAGACTCTACCACCAAATAAGGGGGGGGTGGAGTGTGAGTTTTCTGAGGGAACTGCCACTTGTCCTCACTACCCAACAGGATTTTGGAGAAAAGTTGCCCAGAGAAGGAGGTTAGCATAGGGTAATCAGCTCTTGAATCCAAAAAAAAAAAAAAAAAATTATAATCTTACCTGACACCTTTAGAGTTGCCTTGGTTTCTTTTTTTTTTTTTTTTTATGGTGATGTCAGATCTCAGAGACAGCTGGAGAAGAGAACCACTTCAGCTCAAATCCATTACTGGATTGGGGTTTGGCCTGGGGCCTTTCGTCTCTTGAGACAGTCCCTTTTCCAGTGGCCAAGCTTGTACAGAGAGGAAAGGCCATTTGGGTCTTTCTACTATTTGGCACATTAGGACAGTTTACCTTTCAGTGGCCTGGCTTTCTGCTCTTATGTGAGTTCCCAGGGAGTGGATTTTTAGCATAACCTAGAGGGACCTGGCTGATTTGTAAAGCAGCCAATAATTGAGCCTGTCTCCTGTCTTTCCATTTCTCCTTCTCATTGGCCCTGTTCTCCTCATCCTGATTTCAGTTATAAAAGCCTGAGGAGGCCAATTTGACGATTTCTGACATATGGACTTCGGGTCATAAGTCTGATTTTTGTAATTATTTTCTTAATATCTGAAGCAGCTTGGGTAAGAAAGTAATACTTTGGGACTAGTTGTCCTTTGGGGATTCCTGGGTCTAGGTTGGTATGTTTGATAAACATTTCTTGCAACCTTTTGAGAAAGGCTGTGGGGTTGTTATTTGGCCCTTGGTCTATGGTGGCTTATAATTTCCTTGTTTGATGTCACTCATTTTTATTACCTCTGCTAGGCATAGGAGCATACTGTTTCTGGCCTGTATTCCCCCCTGTGTATTGTAGTCCCAACTGGTGTCCTGCATGGGAACACCTGTAGTTACCAAGAGGTAGGTGGCATCTGCCAAGTGTAGGTTATCCTTGCAGCAGAATGATGACTTATATACGTTTTTATTTTTCCTTGTGAGAAGGCTTGTTTCATGAGGATGAGCAAGTTAATAAAATGTAAGAGTTAATTGTTGGAATCCCTTGATGAGCCTCTCAGTGTCAGCTGAGAGCTCTCCTAGGTTTTCTTTAACTTGGCAAAGGTACTATATAGAAAAGGGGACCTGGACCTAGATGGGTCTGGGTGGCTCACTTATAATCTATATTTGTCCTTCACATGTTTCAAAAGAAAGAGGAAAATGAATCAGAAAGGTGCCTGAATGAGAAGCTGTTTTTTATTTGACCTTTTCCAGGGAACTTGAATCCTTTAAGAGGCCAGTCCTGCAGTCCAGCAAGGGATATCAGGCATCCCTGTCTTCTTTGGCTCAAGGACCCATACCCAGGTATCCCTTGGTGCTCCCCTGGACCAGCTCCGTCCTGAAGTGGGTGTCCATGAAGCAGCTCTCTTCTTGAGGGAGTGTTTATTGCTTAAGTATCTGCAGCCCTTGGGGCTTTGGAAAAGGGAAAACTTTTGGAATCCTTAGAACAAATAAGCCTAATTTTATGATGACAAGAATGTTGGTGTCTAAGTTAATTGATTTCTGTCTTTATTTTTGGGGGCAGATGTGAGTGGTCACATCCATTAGGTTTTGTAGGTTTCACAAAGGGAGTCTGGCCAAAAAGACATTTTACCCAGAAATTAAGTTTTTCTCTGTGTAGATAAAAACTCCATTTGCCCTGGACAGATGGAGAGAAGTTCTGACATACACAGCAGAAAGAACCTCCAAATCAGCCTGGTATGTCAAAGGTAAGAGTGAAGAAAGAAATTTGAGAAAGCCCTGCCAAGAACAAAGGGACAGCAGGGCAGGGGTAAGCAGTCTGATCTGTGAGACTTATATGTGAGCAAGGGAGGGAGAGAAAACACTTCACCTTAGAGTGGTAAGAACAGCATTAGGCAATGCAGAAAAATCAGAGGCAGTCAACCTGGGGACTCAACCACCTTCGGCACTTACTTCAGAGAACAGTTCACAGGAAAGGCCATCTGAGCCATAGCACCACAGTATGCTACTAGGAAGTGTAGTAATCCTTGGTTCTTCCCTAACTTGAAAGATAGAATCCAGACAATAGATGCATAGCAAAGGTTAAGTAGCAGAGTTTATTGAAGGAAGATAAAGTATCTTCCTAGAGAGAAGTGCAAAACAGCCCCGGCCTGGTACAGTTGGAATGTTAGTAATAGTGGTAGTGCTAGAGTTAATAGTAGTAGTAGTAGTAGTAGTAGCAGTAGTAGTGTTCATTTAAAGAGAGAGGATACTCTGAAAGATGAGACAGAGCAGGCTGCTCAAAAGAATGAGCCAGCAACAACTAGTGCTGGAATGTTCTCTTTATGAGACTCTTACATGATTTTTTTTTTTTTTTTTTGAGACGGAGTCTTGCTCTGTCTCCCGGGCTGGAGTGCAGTGGCCAGATCTCAGCTCACTGCAACCTCTGCCTCCCGGGTTTATGCCATTCTCCTGCCTCAGCCTCCCGAGTAGC
This sequence comes from Colobus angolensis palliatus, assembly GCF_000951035.1. Classification (NCBI taxonomy): domain Eukaryota; kingdom Metazoa; phylum Chordata; class Mammalia; order Primates; family Cercopithecidae; genus Colobus; species Colobus angolensis. The sequence goes on along the minus strand of NW_012116833.1, from coordinate 181,975 downwards.
TGGGACTACAGGCGCCCGCCACCTCGCCCGGCTAGTTTTTTGTATTTTTTAGTAGAGACGGGGTTTCACAGTGTTAGCCAGGATGGTCTCGATCTCCTGACCTCGTGATCCGCCCGTCTCGGCCTCCCAAAGTGCTGGGATTACAGGCTTGAGCCACCGCGCCTGGCCTACATGATTTTTTTATAAATAGCCAAGGGAGTGTTACTTACAACCATGTTTTAGGAAGTCTCTTTGGGCATGTATGCTCTGTGAGTGTATGTGCTAGTACACACATTGAACATCTTATTAGCATATAAAACCTCCACCCAGACACCTGTTTTTTTCTATTATAATGAACAAAAGGCTGCTTTAGGGTGAATTTTTGGAGGAGTGTGCTGCTTATCAGTGGAGAAAATTCTAGCATGGTTATCCGGCTAGGGCCTGATAAGTACCCTTCAAGGCTGGAGGAGCTAAACATCGAGTACACATGGCCACAAAGAAGGGAACAAAGGACACCAGTATCTACTTGAGACAGGAGGGTGAGAGGAGGGTAAGCATTGAAAAACTACCTATTGGGTACCATGGTTATCACCTGGGTGACAAAGTAATCTGTACAAAAGCCACATAACATGACATTTACCTACATAACAAGCATTCACATGTACCCTTGAGCTTAAAATAAAAGTTAAAAAATATTTTGGACAATATAAAAAGGTTACCAAAATTGAAAAAAAAGAACACTACCGGCTAATATTCCTGATTGACATAGATGCAAGAATCCTTAGCAAACTACAAGCACACATAATACAATAAAATATCAAAAAGATAATACATTTTGATCAAGGAAGATTTATTCCAGGGATGCAAGGATGGTCCAATATACACAAATTGATACATCTGATCCATCATGTCAACAAAGTAATGACCAAACTATATGATTATCTCCATAGATACAGAGGAAGTATTTGGTAACATTCAACCTTCTTCATGGTAAAAAAAAAAAAAAAAAAAAAATCAGCAAATTAGATTTATAAGTAAAACACTTCAAAACAATAATGACCATATGTGACAAATGCACAGCTAACTTTATACCGAACAAGGAAATACTGAAAACTTTTTCTCTGAGATCTGTAATATGGCAACGATGTTCACTTTTACTCCTTTTATTCATTTTTACTCCTTTTATTCTGTAAGTCTTAGCCAGAGAAATTTTATAAGAGAAAGAAATGTAGGCCATTCAAATTGGAAAAAAAAACAGTCGAATTGTCTATGTTCATAGATGACATAATCTTATATTCAGACAAACTTAATGATTCCAGAAAAATCTGATAGAGCTGATAATGAAATCAGTAAAGTTGCAGGATACAAAATCAACTTATTGAACTCAGTAGCATTTTTATATGCTAACAGTTAACAACCTGAAAAACAAATTAAGAAAGGGTTTTCATTTTCAGTAGCTAAAAATATATATACCTAGGCATAAATTTAAGCAAAGTAAAATATCTGTGCAAAAAAAAAACCCTGATGAACAAAATTGAAAACAACACAAAAATAGAAAGATAATCTCTAGTCATGAATTGGAATAGTGAAATTGATAAAAATATTCATGATACACAAAGTGATATAGAGATTCAATAATATAGCTCTCAAAATAACATTAACATTATCAGCAGAAATATTATTATAAATCATTCTATCATAAGGATACATGCACATTTATGTTCATGGCAGTATTATTCATAATAGCAAAGAAGTGAAACAAGCCTGCACATCTTACACAAGTATCCCTAAACTTAAAATAAAAGTTAAAAAATCTTAATATTTATAGGAAACACAGAAGGAAACCTTTTTTTTTTTCATTTTTTTTTTATTTTTTTTTTATTATACTTTAAGTTCTAGGGTACATGTGCAGAACGTGCAGGTTTGTTACATATATATACTTGTGCCATGTTGGTGTGCTGCACCCATCAACTCGTCAGCACCCATCAATTCATCATTTATATCAGGTATAACTCCCCAATGCAATCCCTCCCCCCTCCCCCCTCCCCATGATAAGCCCAGTGTGTGATGTTCCCCTTCCCAAGTCCAAGTGATCTCATTGTTCAGTTCCCACCTATGAGTGAGAACATGCGGTGTTTGGTTTTCTCTTCCTGTGATAGTTTGCTAAGAATGATGGTTTCCAGCTGCATCCATGTCCCTACAAAGGACGCAAACTCATCCTTTTTTATGGCTGCATAGTACTCCATGGTGTATATGTGCCACATTTTCTTAATCCAGTCTGTCACAGATGGACATTTGGGTTGATTCCAAGTCTTTGCTATTGTGAATAGTGCCGCAATAAACATACGTGTGCATGTGTCTTTGTAGTAGAATAATTTATAATCCTTTGGGTATATACCCAGTAGTGGGATGGCTGGGTCATATGGTACATCTAGTTCTAGATCCTTGAGGAATCGCCATACTGTTTTCCATAATGGTTGAACTAGTTTACAATCCCACCAACAGTGTAGTCAAACCAATCTTGAGCAAAAAGAACAAGACTGGAATCATCAAAATACCTGACTTTAAAATATCCTACAAAGTTCTAATAATAAAAAAGGTATCAGAATAAAAAAGACACATAGATCAGTGAAGTAGAGTAGAGAACTCAGATCTAAATGAATTTATTTACCACCAACTCATTTTTGTCAAAGGGCCCAGTAATATACATTGGGGAAAGGGCAGTCTATTTACAAAAGGTGGTGATAAAATGAATATTCATATACAGAAAAATAAAATTAACCCCATCTTTCACCATATATAAAAATAAAATGAAAGTAGATTAAAGACAGATGGAAAACACAGAATTATGAAACTATTAGAAAAAAATATTAAGCAAATGCTATAGGACATTGATCTGTGCAAAGAATTTTTGCTTAAGAACTCAAATGCACAGGCAACCAAAGTAAAAATAGGCAAATGGGATTACAAAAGGCGAAAAAGCTTCTGCACATCAAAGAAACAATCAACAGAACAGAGACAATGTAAAAAAATGAGAGAAGCATATTTGTAAGCCATCCATCAGATGAGAGATTAATATCCAGAAAATATAGACAACTCAAACAACTATATAGTAAAAATGCAAATGATCCAATTAAAAAATAGAAAAATAAAATGGACATTTCTCAAAACAAGACATATAAATGGCAAAGTGATATATGAAAAATGCTCAACATCATTAAACATAAATGTAATGCAAATCAAAACTTCAGTGAGACATCTCACCCATGTTAAAGTGGCTACTATCAAAAGGCAAAATATAACAGATGCTGATGAGGATGTAGCAAAAGAGGAATTCTCACAAGTATTGGTGGGATATAAATTAGTACCATCATTATAAAAAAATAGTATGGAGGTTTTTTTTCCTTTTCTAGAAAATTGTACTTTAAGTTCTGGGATACGTGTGCAGGACATGCAGGTTTGTTACATAGGTATACATGCGCCATGGTGGTTTGCTGCACCAACGAACCTGTCATCTAGGTTTTAAGCCCTGCATGTATTAAATATTTGTTCTAATACTCTCCCTCCCCTTGTCCCCCACTCCCTGACAGGTCCCAGTGTGTGATGTTCCCATCCCTGTGTACATGTCTTCTCATTGTTCAACTTCTACTTATGAGTGAGAATATGAGGAGTTTGGTTTTCTGTTCCTTTGTTAATTTGCTGAGAATGATGTCTTCCAGCTGCATCCATGTCTCTGCAAAAGACATAAATTCTTTCTTTTTTATGGCTGCATAGTTTTCCATGGTGTATATTTGCCACATATTCTTTATCCAGTCTATCATTGATAGGCATTTGGATTGGTTCCAAGTCTTGCTATTGTAAATAGTGCTGCAATAAGCATATGTGTGCGTGTGTCTTTATAGTAGAATGATTTATAATACTTTGGGTATAAACCCAGTAATGGGATTGCTGGATCAAATGGTATTTCTGGTTCTGGATCCTTGAGGAATAGTCGCACTGTCTTCCGCAATGGTTGAGCTTATTTAGGCTCCCACTAACAATGTAATAGTGTTCCTATTTCTCCAAATCCTCACCAACATCTCGTTTCCTGACTTCTTAATGATTGCCATTCTAAGTGGCATAAGATGGTATCTCATTCTGGTTTTGACTGGCATTTCCCTAATGATGAGTGATGATGAGCTTTTACTCATATGTTTGTTGGCCGCATAAATGTCTTCTTTTGAGAAGTGTCTGTTCATATCCTTCACCTACTTTTTGATGGGGTTATTTTTTTCCTGTAAATTTGTTTAAGTTAGTTGTAGATTCTGGATATTAGATCTTTGTCAGATGGGTAGCTTACAAAAATTTTCTCCCATTCTGTAGGCTGCCTGTTCACTCTGATGATTTCTTTTGCTGTGCAGAAGCAAATTAGTCTGATTAGATTCCATTTGTCAATTTTGGCTTTTGTTGCCATTGCTTTAGGTGTTTTAGTCATGAAGTCTTTGCCCATGCCTATGTCCTAAATGATATTGCCTAGGTTTTCTTCTAGGGTTTTTACAGTTTTGAGTTTTACGTTTAAGTCTTTAATCCATCTTGAGTTAATTTTTGCATAAGGTGTAAGGAAGGGGTCCAATTTCAGTTTTTTGCATATGGCTAGCCAGTTTTCCCAGCACCATTTATTAAATAGGGGATCATTTCCCCATTGCTTGTTTCTGTCAGGTTTGTCAAAGATCAGATTGTTTAGACATGTGGTGTTATTTCTGAGGTCTCTGTTCTGTTCCATTGGTCTGTATATGTTTTGGTACCAGTACCATGCTGTTTTGTTTACTGCAGCCTTTTGGTATAGTTTGAAGTCAGGTAGCATGATGTCTCCAGCTTTGTTCCTTTTGCTTAGGATTGTCTTGGCTATACGGGCTCTTTTTTCATTTCATATGAAATTTAATGTCGTTTTTTATCATTCTGTGAAGAAAGTCACTTGTAGCTTGATGGGAATAGCATTGAATCTATAAAGTACTTTGGGCAGTATGGCCATTTTCATGGTGTTGATTCTTCCTATCTACCAGCACAGAATTTTTTTTTTTCCCCATTTGTTTCTGTCCTCTCTTACTTCCTTGAGAAGTGATTTGTAATTGTCCTTGAAGAGGTCCTTCATGTCCCTTGTAAGTTGTGTTCTTAGGTATTTTATTCTCTTTTTAGCAATTGTGAATGGGAATTCACTCATTATTTGACTCTCTGCTTGTCTGTTGTTGGTGTATAGGAATTCTTATGATATTTACACATTGATTTTGCATCCTGAGACTTTGCCAAAGTTGCTTATCAGCTTAAGGAGTTTTGAGTCTGAAACAATGGAGTTTTCTAAATATACAATGTTGTTATCTGCAAACACAGACAACCTGACTTCCTGTCTTTCTGTTTGAATATCCTTTCTTTCTCTTGCCTTATTGCCCTGGTCAGAACTTCCAAATACTATGTTGGATTGTATGGTAATAGAGGGAATCCTTGCCTTGTGTTAGTTTTCAAAGGGAATCCCTCCAGCTTTCGCCCATTCACTATGATATTGACTATGAATTTGTCATAAATAGTTCTTATTATTTTGTGATATGTTCCATCAATACCTAGTTTATTAGGGGTTTTTACCATGAAAGGATGTTGAATTTTATCAAAGGCCTTTTCTGTATCTATCGAGATAATAATGTGGTTTTTGTCATTGGATCGGTTTGTGTGATGGATTACATTTATTGATTTGCATATGTTAAACCAACCTTGCATCTCAGCTATAAAGCCGACTTGATCTTGGTGGATAAGCTTTTTGATGTGCTCCTGGATTTGGTTTGCCAGTACTTTATTGAGGATTTTTGCATTGATATTCATCAGGAATATTGGCCTGAAATTTTTTGTGTGTGTCTCTGCCAGGTTTTGGTATCAGAATGATATTGGCCTCATAAAATGAGTTAGGGAAGAGTCCTTCTTTTTCTACAGTTTGGAATAGTTTCAGAAAAAATGGTACCAGCTCCTTTTTGTACATTTGGTAGAATTTGGCTGTGAATCCATCTGGTCCTGGACATTTTTTGTTTTAGTAGGCTATTAACTACTGCCTCAATTTTAGATCTTGTTATTGGTCTATTCAGGGATTTGACTTCTTCTTGATTTAGTCCATTCTTTTCTAGATTTTCTAGTTTATTTGCATAGAAGTGTTTATAGTATTCTCTGATTGTAGATTGTGTCTCTATGGAATCAGTGGTGATATTCCCTTTTACTTTTTTTATTCTGTCTATTTGATTCTTCTCTCTTTCCTTCTTTATTATTCTAGCTGATAGTCCATCTATTTTTTTTAATCTTTTCAAAATACCAGCTACTGGATTCATTGATTTTTTGAAGGGTTTTTTTTGTGTGTCTCTATCTCCTTTATTTTTGCTCTGATCTTAGTTATTTCTTGTCTTCAGATAGCTTTTGAATGTGTTTGCTCTTGCTCTGCTTGATAATGAGCTGAGTTCAAGTCCTGGATATCCTTGCTAATTTTCTGTCTCATTGATCTGTCTAATATTGACAATGGGGTGTTAAACTCTCCTACTATTATTGTGTGGGAGTCTAAGTCTCCTTGAAGCTCTCTAAGAACTTGTTTTATGAAACTGGGTGCTTCTGTATTGTTTGCATATATATTTAGGGCAGTTATCTCTTCTTGCTGCATTGACCGCTTTATCATTATGTGATGCCCTTCTTTGACTTTTTATCTTTGTTTTATCAGAGACTAGGATTGCAACCCCTACTTTTTTATTTTTGCTTTCCATTTGCTTGATAAATATTCCTCCATCCCTTTTTTTTGAGTCTACGTGTGTCTTAGCACATGAGATGGGTCTTCTGAATACAGTGCACTGATGGTCTTGACTCTTTATCCAATTTGCCAGTCTGTGTCTTTTAACTGGGGCATGTAGCCTATTTACATTTAAGGTTGATACTGTTATGTGTGAATTCAATCCTGGCATCATGATGCTAACTGGTTACTTTGCACATTAGTTGATGCAGTTTCTTCATAATGTCATTGGTCTTTGTATCTTGGTGTGTTGTTGCAGTGACCAGTACCAGTTTTTCCTTTCCATATTTAGTTCCTCCTTCTGGAGCTTTTGTAGGGCAAGCCTTGTGGTGTGGTGACAAAGTCATTCAGCATTTTCTTGTCTGGAAAGGATTTTATTTATCTTTTGCTTATGAAGCTTAGTTTGGCTGGATATGAAATTCTGGATTGAAAATTCTTTTCTTTAAGAATGTGGGTGCAGCACACCAACATGGCACAAGTATACATGTGTAACAAACCTGCAAGTTATGCACAAGTACCCTAGAACTTAAAATAAAAAAAAAAAAAAATGTTGAATATTGACCCTCAGTTTCTTCTAGCTTGTAGGGTTTCTGTAGAGAGATCCATTATTAGGGTGATGGACTTTCCTCTCTAGGTAAAATGACCTTCCTCTCTGGCTGCCCTTAATATTTTTTTCCTTCGTTTCAACCTTGGAGAATCTGAGAGTTATGTGTCTTGGGGTTGGTCTCCTCGAGGAGTGTCTTAGTGGTGTTCTCTGTATTTCTTGAGTTGAATGTTGGCCTGTCTTGCTAGGTTGGGGAAGTTCTCCTGGATAATATCCTGTAATGTGTTTTCCAACTTGGTTCCATTCACCTTGTCACTTTCAGATACATCAATCAGTGGGAGGTTTGGTCTTTCCACATTGCCCCATATTTCTTGGAGGCTTTGTTTGTTCCTTTTCATTCTTTTTTCTCTAATCTTGTCTTCACACCTTATTTCAGTCAGTTGATCTTCAATCTCTGATATCCTTTCTTCCACTTGATCAGTTTGGCTATTAATACTTATGTATATTTCACAAAGTTCTCGTGCTGTGTTTTTCAGCTCCATCAGGTCATTTATGTTTCTCTCTAAAATGGCTATCCTATTTAGCATTTCCTGTAACTTTTATCAAGGTTCTTAGCTTTCTTGCATAGGGTTAGAACATGCTAATTTAGCTCAGAGGAGTTTGTTATGACTCACTTTCTGAAACTTGCTTCTATCAATTCGTCAATCTCATCCTCCATCTAGTTTTGTGCCCTTGCTGGAGAGGCATTGCAATCCTTTGGAGGAGAAGAGCCATTCTGGTTTTTGAAATCTTCAGTGTTTTTGCACTGGTTTTTCCTCATCTTCGTGGATTTATCTACCTTTGATATTTGACACTGATGACCTTTGGATGGAGTTTTTATATAAGAGTCCTTTATGTTGATGTTGATGTTGTTGCTTTCTGTTTGTTAGTTTTTCTTCTAACAGTCAGGCCCCACATCTGTAGGTCTGCTGCAATTTACTGGAGGTCCACTCCAGACTCTGTTGGCCTGGGTATCACCAGTGGAGGCTGCAGAACAGCAAAGATTGCTGTCTGCTCCTACCTCTGAAAGCTTTGTCCCAGAAGGGCATCAGCCTGATGCCAGCCAGAGCTGTCCTGTATGAGATTTCTGAATACCCCTGTTGGGAGATTTCTCCCAGTTAGGAGGCTCGTGGGTCAGGGATCCACTTGAGGAGGCAGTATGTCCTTTAGTGGAGGTAGTGCATTGTGCTGGGAGAATCTCTCTTGTCGGGATCAACTGCTCTCTTCAAAGCCAGCAGGCAGGAATGATTAAATCCACTGATGGTGCACCCTCAGCCACTCCTTTCCCCAGGTGCTTTGTCCCAGGGAGATGGGGGTTTTGTTTGTAATCCCCTGACAGGGGCTATTACCTTCTTTGCAGATGTCCTACCCAGTGAGGAGGAATTTAGAGAAGCAGTCTGGCCAAAGCCACTTTGCTGCACACAGCCCAGACCTCCCAGCCTCCTTACTACTGTCAGAGAATAACGGTCCACTAAAGCCTCAGTTATGGTGGATTCCCCTCCCCTTACCAAACTTGATCATCCCAGGTCGACTTCTGGCTGCTGTGCTGGCAGCAAGAATTTCATTCCAGCAGTTCTGAGACTGCTGGGCTCTGTGGGAGTGGGATCCGCTGAGCGAGACCACTTGGCTGTCTGACTTCAGCCTCCTTTCCAGGGAAGTGAATCATTCTGTCTTGTTGGAGTTCCAGGTGCCACTAGGGTATGAAAAAATACTCCTGCAGCTAGCTCAGTGTTTGCTCAAAGAGCTGTTTAATTTTGTGCTTGAAACCCAGGGCGTTGGTTGTGTAGACAAATGGGGGAATCTCCAGATCTGTAGATTGCAAAAACCGTGGGAAAAGTGTAGTAACCTCTCCAGGCAGTACAGTCTCTCATGGCTTCCTTTGGTTCCTGGAGGGAGGTCCCCAGCTCCTTGCACTTCCTGGGTGAAGCAACTCCCCACCCTGCTTCTGCTAGTCCTCCATGGGTTGGAACCACTGCCTAACAAGTCCCAGTGAGATAAACTGGGTACCTCTGGTGGAAATGAAGAACTCACCCACCTTCTGGGTTAGTCTCATTGGGAACTGCAGACTGGAGCTGCTCCTATTGGGCCACCTTGACCCCTCCCCAATCCCCGTTTATTTTATATATAAAACTAAAAATAGAACTACCATATGATTCAACAGTCTCACTGCTGGGTGTATACCCTAAAAAAAGGAATTTAGTAAATCAAAGACATACATGTTCTCCCATGTTTACTGTAGCACTATTAATAATAATCAAGTTATGGGATTAATCTGTGCCCAATCATGGATAAATGAATAAATGTTGTATACATACATATACACATTGAAAGCCATTAGAAAAAATAAAATCCTGTCATTTTCAGCAATGTGGATGTAACTAGCAGCCATTATGTGAAATGAAGTAAGCCAAATATAGAAAAAAATCGCGTGTGGGAGGTAAAAATATTGTTGTCATGGAGGAGGAGAGTAGAATCGTAGTTATCCAGAAAGAATAGGGGGTATAGGGGAGTTAAGCAAGTTCGATTAATGGAAATACAGTTAAATAATAGGAATAAGTTCTAATATTTGGTAACACAGTGAGGTGACTATAGTTATCAATAATTTTTATATATTTCAAAATAACTGTAATAGAAAATTTGGAATGCTCTTAACATTAAAAAATGATAAATGTTTCAGGTGATGGATATGAAAATTATACTGATTTCAACATTACACATTATATGCATGTGTCAAAATATTACATGTATCCCATAAATATGTATCATTATTATGTATTGATAAAAAAATTGATATGATTTGAAAAATTGGAATGAAGAAAGGGAATCAGAGAAAATACTTTTTTAGTTTGCATTAACTCCCCAAAATCTGAAAAAATTTTCAGGATCTGAAGGGTCCCCCTCTTGCACCACAAAAGGTCGATTTGTAGTAGCTCTCTACTTTCCAACATGCCCTACAATATTTTATATTGTGTATAAGTTCAGGGTAAAATTTATCTCTATAAATCTTTTTTAGCTATAAAAAATTTCAGAAATAAGTGGAGGTATGGAAACAATAGAGTCTAACCCTTTCACAGACTTTTCTACAAGTAGAAATACAGAGACACAGGGAAGATAAATTACCTAAGTTATGTTACTAGTCACTTACAGAACTAGATACAAAACTTAAATGTCTTTAAAATTTAGATGTCTGGTCTCCTGATTATAATCACTTTGGGTTTGGAAAAAACATTTACTAGGCCACAAAAGATTACTGTATGCATTGGCATGCATTTTTTTATATTGTATAATGAGTAGCATCAATCAGAGCTCTTTGGCTCCCAAATTCATCCCACTGTCTGCTGTATCGATGTGATTCCACTATTAATAAGTCATTTTTAGGAAGACTAGTCTTCTCAATTTTCCTTTACAAAAATACAGATCCACTGTCTACTAACCCACATAACTGAGTTTTCGTGGAAGAATATGACAGATTTCTGTGAATGACTTCATGGTCTTCAAGGGACCAATAGCCTGCTCCTCAGGGTAAGCAGAAACAGTGTCTTCTCCATAACAGTGAAAGGTGTTTGAATAGGGAACCCTTCTGTGGGAGTAAAACAGAGAGGAAAACTTGAAACTTGCATTTAGGCCATTTGAGGCTTCCAAGGTTCTCCAAGATGGCAAGGCCTGCATAATATTGAGCCTTAATTTTAGGCCATAAACCATAGGTTTTAAACATGAGGTCATTTCCAGAGACGACTCTTAAAACATTTTTTGATATTTAAAATATAAGGATCTAAATATTTGGGAAATGGTGTCATCAAGATGGTAAAGTGGGAGATAACAGCTTTATTCTTCTATGAAAACCAATAATTAGACAACTATCAGTGAATGAAAATAGCCTTGAGAGGGTCCAAGAGTCCAATTAAAAACATCCAGTAAAATAGTGGAGAAAAAAATATAACCACATAGAAGAAGTTTCTGGGGAGATCAGCATACCTGAGATGTGTGAAGATCATGGTAGCAAAGGAAAAGGGCAAAGACTATCAATATTAGTGACAAAGCAGGTGCCACCTTGGTCCCAATGGCCTAATCTGCAGAGGACCCTGACCACTTTAATCACTGAAGTAACCAATAGCCATCACCATCATGGAACCCCTGAAGAGGGATTTGTTGCTGTGCACCTCCTCAAGAAAACACCACTGTAGTGCTACCCTGAGGCTGAGCTGCCACCACCCCCAAAAAAGCAGGCCCCAGACCCAATTGTCACTCTTACCCTGCACCTGTCTATGCTCTAGATCCTGGCCTGTACCTATGTGCAGTTTGAAAATGGGCAGTGTGATTCCTCCAGCTTTGTTATTCTTGCTTAGGATTGCCTTGGCTATATGGGCTCTGTTTTGGTTCCATATGAACTTTTTCCTATTTCTGTCATTGGTAGTTTGATAGAAATAGCATTGAATCTGTAAATTTCTTTTCACAGAAGGCCATTTTAAGGATACTGATTCTTCTTATCCAAGAGCATGAAATGTTTCTTCATTTGTTTGTGTCATCTCTGATTACTTTGAGTGGTGTTTTGTAACTTCATTGCAAAAGTAGGGATATTTGAGGTCAGCATCATCCTTATACCAAAACCTGGAGGAGTCTAATTAAAAAGTAGGCCAATATCCTTAATAAACTTAGATGCAAAAATATTCAACAAAATATCAGCAAACTGTATCCAGCAGCACACCAAAAAGCTAATTCACCATGATCAAGTAAGCTTGATCCTTGGGATGCAAGTTTGGTTCAACATATGCAAATCAATAAATGTGATTCATCACATAAATGGAACTAAATACAAAGCCACATGATTACCTCAATAGATGCAGAAAATGCTTTTGATAAAATTCAACGTCCCATCATGTTAAAAACCCTCAATAAACAAGACATTGAAGAAACGTAATTCAAAATAATAAAAACCATCTATGACAAATCCACAGCCAACATAATACTGAATAGGCAAAAGCTGGAAGTACTCCCTTTAAAAACAGGAAGAAGACAAGGATCCCCTCTCTCACCACTCATACTTAACACAATATTGGAAGTCCTGGCCTGAGCAATCATACAAGAGAGAGAAATAAAATGCATCCAAATGAAAAGTGAAGAAGTCAAACTATCCCTGTTTTTGGATGACATGATTCTATATCTAGAAAATCCCCCAAACCTCACAGTCTCTGCCTAAAAGCTCCTTGAGCTGATAAGCAACTGCAGTAAAGTTTTGGGATACAAAATCAATGTACAAAAATCAGTAACATTCCTATACACTAACAGCACCCAAGCTGAGAGACAAATCAGGAACACAAGCACATTCATAATTGCAACAAAAAATAAAATATCTAAGAATGCAGGTATTCTAACAACTATATTCGAACATATTGGATAACCTAAAAAAACTGATAAATTTCTAGACACATGCAACATTTCAAAACTGAATTAGTTAAATTTCAGATTGAAAATCTAAATAGAACAGTAATAAATGACCAATGGAATCATTGATAAGAAACCGACTCATTAAAGAAAAGTCTAGGATCTGATGTCTTTATTTGTGAATTCTACTAAGCATTTAAAGAAAAATAAAAACCGGCCGGGTGCGGTGGCTCAAGCCTGTAATCCCAGCACTTTGGGAGGCCGAGACGGGTGGATCACGAGGTCAGGAGATCGAGACCATCCTGGTCTACATGGTGAAACCCCGTCTCTACTAAAAATACAAAAAACTAGCCGGGCGAGATGGCGGGCACCTGTAGTCCCAGCTACTCGGGAGGCTGAGGCAGGAGAATGGCGTAAACCCGGGAGGCGGAGCTTGTAGTGAGCCTAGATCGCGCCACTGCACTCCAGCCTGGGCGACAGAGCGAGACTCTGTCTCAAAAAAAAAAAAAAAAGAAAAAAAGAAAAAGAAAAACCAATTATTCTCAAACTGTTAGAAATATTTGAAACAGAGAGAATATTTTCAAACTAATTTTACCAATTCGATATTACCCTGATACCAAAGTTAACTAATGGCACTATGAGAAAAGTAAATTACAGGCTAATATCCCTGTTGAACATAAATGTAAAAATAGTACATAGTAGCAAACCAAATTTCATAGTATGTTAATTGACTCATACATTATGATCAAGTAGTATTTATTCTGTGATGCTAGGAATTTTTAACAAACACAAATCAATGAATGTGGTACACTACATTAAAGAATGAAAGACAAAAACCATGATAATTTCAATAGATGTAGCAAAGCAGCTGACAAACTCAATGTCTTTTCATGATAAAAACTCTCAGCAAATTAAGTATAGAAGAAATTTCACTCAACACAATAAGGGCCATGTATCACAAGGCCACGGCTAACATCGTACTGTAAGGTAAAAATTTGAAAGCTTTTTCTCTAAAACAAAGAGAAGACATGGATGCTTACTCTGGCCACTTGTGTTTAACATAGTACACAAATTCCTAATCAGAGCATCAAGGCAAGAAAAGAAAATACAAAGCATACACATTCAAAAGAAATAAGTAAAATTTTGTTGGCAGATGACATAATCATATATAGAAAGTCCTAAAGACTCCAGCAAAAATCTGTTAAAACTAGTGAATGAATTCAGTGCAATTGCAGGATAAAAAAATCAACACATAAAAATCAACTGCAATTCTATACACTAAAATGAACTACCTGAAAAGGTGCCTAATGAAACAATGAGGAACTGAGTCTTAAACCATAGTGAATTCAATTCTGCCAATAACCTGAATGAACAAGTAAACATATTCTTCCTTACTGCCTTTAGAAGACAGTGGACTTGCCAATATCTTGATTTGGGTATTGTGAGACTTTAAGCAGAGGAAATAGTTGAATCATGCTGTACCTGGACTTCTCTGACCTACATAAATGTGACATAATAAACTTGTGCTGCTTTAAACTGCTAAGTTTGCGATAATTTGTTACAATAGTAGTAGAAAGTTAATATATATAATGGACAGAAACCTCTATGAAGACAGGGGTTATATCTGCCTTTGCTCCTCAAAGTATCCCCAGTGACTAGCTCTGTGGCAGAAAGTAGTTGCATAGTCAAGATTTGTTGCACTCAAGAGAACCATATAGGAGACAAGTAGAGTTCCTGGGTATTACTTGGAGGCAGGCAGACATTAGAAGAAAGATTAACAGAAAAATGGAAATACGGGAGCACGTAGGCCAGTATAGTTAAATGTTTATGATTTTTCCAAGATTCCTCTCTTGTAGCTGATTTTATTTAGAAAAGATGGTGTACACACTGTCTGAAATGAAAAAAAAAAAAAATTAGCCTATGATACAATCGGCTGTGATATCTGCAAGAACTTAACTCTCTGTGACCTGAATCCAGAGAATTCTGGCAAGTTTAGACAATGCGACACAAGTGTTTATTTCACCAATGTCTCAAATTCCACTGTTTCTTTACAATAATTGCTTTACCCTCATTTAATTGTTATGTTGTACATGAGTATATTTAAGGTACAGATCGAAGCTCCCTGCAAAATGCCTTGAATCATCAGCTTCAATAGCTGTATAGACCATGTAATCATACAAATAAAATCCCAAAGCCTATTCAGCTTACTCAGAAAAAAACTGCTCTAAATACATTCAATGCTTCTGTATTCAAATAGTTAATTTGCACTATGTTCTGTTAAAGAAAAGAAAAACTGTCACCCTGTCATTTTAGAGTCTGACACTAAGCTTGTCAAAAGAGACAGCTGTTAAACTGAATTACTGTTGACATGCAGAGAAACGGCCCTTGCCAGATGTAAAAGACATCTGCGGCAATGAAGTGGTACAGGATGGCTTTTCAAATGTGGTCACACTGGTATTTGAATAGCATGTCTATGGCATGAAAACATGGCCTTGACTCAGTCTGTTTAAGGTAGCGAACCGAAGCCAATGAGAAGCACAAAGAAATTTCACTCTCTGTTGCTATATCCATAACTTATGCCTGGATGTGAAAACAATACAATAATGAAGACTTCACACTCTTATCTTGTATACAGAAGCAGGGAGGCTTAAAGCATAGCAGAAAATAATTTGAGTTTTCCAGGTCCTTGACTATGTGTATAGGTGAGGTGCAAATTTATGAAGTAGATTATACCGAGAATTTATGAAAATAAGCCTTGTAATCTAGTAATACATGTTTCTGTGATAAGATACATATTAACAGAGGATAAGAGATTTTGGCCTCAAATATTTTAAGAGATCCACCATTTGCTAGTTGTGCAATATGTGCAAGTGATTTCATCACTCTGAGCTTCAGTTTCCTTATCTGAAATATTCTGTGTTACATATTCTGTGTAAATGGTGTTAAGCTGATGAAGAGTTTGGTAGTTGAACTATTTTAACACTGCCTTTCAAGGATCCCAAGGATTGAAGAATTTACAAATGGACAACACAGAAAATCTGTAATACAAATGAGTTGCATTGATAACCAAACAACAGAGGCAGTTCAACAAATATTTGCTAATTGCCTAATATGTCCCAGCTACTGCATTAAGTATTACTCAGAATACATGAAATGTCCCAAACAGAAGCCCTTCTCTCTTAAGGAGCTCCTTGTAGCGGGGAGACAAACACAAACTTAAAAAAGTGTGTTCTGAGTAAGACTATGATAAGAGCTTTAACAGAGGCAGAAAACCCCCACATTTTTGTGTATAAGAGAGAAAGATCAGCAAAAGTATATAGAGGAGTTAAGAAATCATCACATTATTAAAAACAGATATATATTTATAGAACACTATGAAGAAATGAAGGAAGGTACAATTAATTTCTAAATGATGTTTCACAAATAATAGTTTGGAATTTAGGTATTAGACTATACAGCTCAATATATTATTTTTAAAATTCATTTTTATCAATATTACTTTCAATGCTAAACCATAAATGTATACATTTATATGGTACAATGTGATGTTTTGATATATGTATACAACGTGAAATATTTAAATCAAACTAATTAACATATCCATCACTTCACTTGCCTATTGTTGTTTTGGGTGAGATATTTGAACTTTACTAAGTTATTTTGTAATATACAATATATTATTATTGACTATAGTCATCCTGCTGTGTAACAAATCTCAAAACTTATTTCACTTTTCTAACAGAAATTTTAAACAACACATTCTTTTTATTAACTTTTGTTCTAACCATCTCTCACTTCCACTTCCAACAGAACTATAGTCAGTTTCAGACTAGACAGCAGAAAATCTGAGATTATTCATCCCTAGATGCTAGGATTACCTGAGTAGTTAAGTTGAATACATATCTGATCTTTCTTTTTTTATAATTGGTAATAGCAAATATCTACTGGCTTGGAATAGACACAGGAACAGACAAGAAACCATCTCAGAAAGAGAAAGGTGATTCTATTGCTGTATTAGATACTATTATTCACTATTTATTGGGCTAGTTGCTTTACATTATCTCAGTCAACAGGCATTTTAATGCTTTGGGGAGATATTTACTTTTACAATATGTCCGATAAGGAAACTGAAGCTCAGAGTGATGAAATCCCTTGCACATACTGCACAGCTAGCAAACGGTGGATCTCTTGAAATATTTGAGGCCAAAGCCTCTTATCCTCCATTGCTTAAAACTGATTTTTCATGCTCTGGAGTAGATGCTAGATAAGTTTGCGGAAATATCTGTAACTCCAATGTAAAATTGCCTTTATTCCCCATCTAGTTAACTACTACTCTCTACAACAACATATATTCTTAACTGGCCCAAAATTTCTTGGTGAATCGTTTGGTTTGGCGACCTGTGAACTATAAGAGAGGTGGACAGAAATATTCAAAGACTTTAATTAAACAAGAATGACTTGCAAAAACCAGATTCTTATAGTTCACGTCCATTTCACTGTCAAAAAACTTAAAAGTGTAAGAAATTTGGAGCTGTGTATAATCTTCAATATTAAATTTATAGTAGCCACTTTTAAAAGACTCCCAATTTTTTCACTCTCATAAATGTTATCTTTGGGTTTAAAGGACTGATATTATATATATCACAAATATCTAACTTGATACTGACATAGTGGGTTTCAGATCACAGGATGAAGAGTAACAAATTGGGCTAGAAAGTTGGTCACATTGAGGGGGCGGAGCAAGATGGCCGAATAGGAACAGCTGCAGTCTCCAACTCCCAGCGCGAAGGACACAGAAGACCGGTGATTTCTGCATTTTG
>NW_012116833.1:154369-154831 GCF_000951035.1 Colobus angolensis palliatus | reverse complement strand
AAAAAAAAAAAAAGAAAGTTGGTCACATTAACCATATTTTAGTATACAATTCAGTGGCATTAATTACATCCACAATAGTAGACAACCATTACTACTAAATTTTTTTTTAAGTGTAAGGGTAATTTTCTTTTTTTAAAAAATTATACTTTAAGTTCTAGGGTACATGCGCACAACGTGCAGGTTTGTTACATATGTATACATGGGCCATGTTGGTGTACTGCACCCATTAACTTGTCATTTACATTAGGTAAGTCTCCTAATGTTATCCCTCCCCTCCCCCCTACCCACAATAGGACCCGGTGTGTGAAGATCCCCTTCCTGTGTCCAAGTGATCTCATTGTTCAATTCCCACTTATTAGTGAGAATGTGCAGTATTTAGTTTTCTGTTCTTGCGATAGTTTGCTGAGAATGATGGTTTCCAGCTGCATCCATGTCCCTACAAAGGACACGAACTCATCCTTT
>NW_012116833.1:152469-153575 GCF_000951035.1 Colobus angolensis palliatus | reverse complement strand
AACTCATCCTTTTTTATGGCTGCATAGTATTCCATGGTGTATATCTGCCACGTTTTCTTAAACCAGACTGTCACTGATGGACATTTGAGTTGATTCCAAGTCTTTGCTATTGTGAATAGTGCCACAATAAATATACATGTGAATCTGTCTTTATAGCAGCATGACTTATAATCCTTTGGGTATATCCCCAGTAATGGGATGGCTTGGTCAAATGGTATTTCTAGTTCTAGACCCTTGAGGAATCGCCATACTGTTTTCCACAATGGTGGAACTAGTTTACAATCTCACCAACAGTGTAAAAGTGTTCGTATTTCTCCACATCCTCTCCAGCACTTGTTGTTTCCTGAGTTTTTAATGATTGCCATTCTAACTGGTGTGAGATGGTATCTCATTGTGGTTTTGATTTGCATTTCTCTGATGGCGAGTGATGATCACCAGTTTTTTATGTGTCTGTTGGTTATTTGAATGTCTTCTTTTGAGAAGTGTCTCTTCATATCCTTTGCTCACTTTCTGATGGGGTTGTTTGTTTTTTTCTTGTAAATTTGATTGAGTTCTTTATAGGTTCTGGATATAAGCCATTTCTCAGATGAGTAGATTGCACAAACTTTCTGCCATTCTGTAGGTTGCCTGTTCACTCTGATGGTACTTTCTTTTGCTGTACAGAAGATCTTTAGTTTAATTAGATCCCATTTGTCAATTTTGGCTTTTGTTCCCCTTGCTTTTGGTGTTTTAGACATGAAGTCTTTGTCCATGCCTATTTCCTGAATGGTATTACCTAAGTTTTCTTCTAGGGTTTTTATGGTTGTAGGTCTAACATTTAAGTCTCTAATGAATTTTGAATTAATTTTTGTATAAAGAGTAAGGAAAGGATCCTGTTTTAGCTTTGTAATTATGACTAGCCAATTTTCCCAGCACCGTTTATTAAATAGGGAATCCTTTCCCCATTTCTTGTTTTTCTCAATTTGTCAAAGATCAGATGGCTGTAGGTGTGTGGTATTATTTCTGAGGGCTCTGTTCTGTTCCATTGGTCTATATCTCTGCTTTGATAACAGTACCATGCTCTTTTGGTTACTGTAGCCTTGTAGTATAGTTTGAAGTCAGGTAGC
>NW_012116833.1:136378-151867 GCF_000951035.1 Colobus angolensis palliatus | reverse complement strand
CTGTGACGATGGGGTTTTCTGAATATACAATCATGTCATCTGCAAACAGGGACAATTTGACTTCTTCTTTTCCTAACTGAATACCCTTTTTTTCTTTCTCTTGCCTGATTGCCCTAGGCAGAACTTCCTATACTATGTTTAATAGGAGTGGTCAGAGAGGGCATCCCTGTCTTGTGCCAATTTTCAAAGGGAATTTTTCCAGTTTTTGCCCATTCAGTATGATATTGGCTGTGGGTTTGTCATAAATAGCTCTCATTATTTTGATATACATTCCACCAATACCGAATTTATTGAGAGTTTTTAGCATGAAGGGCTGTTGAATTTTGTCAAAGGCCTTTTCTGCATCTACTGAGGTAATCATGTGTTTTTTGTCTTTGGTTCTGTTTATATGTTGGCTTATGTTTATTGATTTGTGTTTGTTGAACCAGCCCTGTATCCGAGGGATGAAGCCCCCTTGATCATGGTGGACAACGTTTTTGATATGCTGCTGGTTTCGATTTGTCAGTATTTTATTGAGGAGTTTTGCATCGACTTTCATTGGGAATATTGGTCTAAAATTCTCTTTTTTTGTTGTTTCTCTGTCAGACTTTGGTATCAGGATGATGTTGTCCTCGTAAAATGAGTTAGGGAGGATTCCTTCTTTTTCTTTTGATTGGAATAGTTTCAGAAGGAATGGTATCAACTCCTCTTTGTATCTTTGGTAGAATTCGGCTGTGAATCCGCCTGGTCCTGGACTTTCTTTGGTTGCTAGGCTATTAATTATTGCCTCAATTTCAAAGCCTGTTATTGGTCTATTCAGGGATTCAACTTCTTTCTGGTTTAGTCTTGGGAGAATGTAAGTGTCCTGGAAGTTATCCATTTCTTCTAGGTTCTAGTTTATTTGCATAGAGGTGTTTATAGTATTCTCTGATGGTTGTTTATATTTCTGTGGGGTCGGTGGTGATATCCCCTTTATTATTTTTTTATTGTGTCTATTTGATACTTCTCTTTTTTCTTCTTTATTGCTCTTGCTAGTGGTCTATCGATTTTGTTGATCTTTTCAATAAACCAGCTCCTGGATTCGATTGTTTTCTGAAGGGTTTTTTGTATCTCTGCCACCTTCAGCTCTGCTCTGATCTTAGTTATTTCTTGCCTTCTGCTAGCTTTTGAATGTGTTTGCTCTTGCTTCTCTAGTTCCTTTAATTGTGATGTTACGGTGTCACTTTTAGTTCTTTCCAGCTTTCTCTTGTGGGAATTTAGTGCTATAAATTTCCCTCTACACACTGCTTTAAATGTGTCCCAGAGATTCCGGTATGTTGTATCTTTGTTCTCATTGGTTTCAAAGAACATCTTTATTTCTGCCTTCATTTCGTTATGTACCCAGTAGTCATTCAGGAGCAGGTTGTTGAGTTTCCATGTAGTTGAGCCATTTTCAGTGAGTTTCTTAGTCCTGAATTCTAGTTTGATTGCCCTGTGGTGTGAGAGACAGCTTGTTATAATTTCTGCACTTTTGCATTTGCTGAGGAGTGCTTTACTTCCAACCATGTGGTCAATTTTGGAATAAGTGCAATGTGGTGCTGGGAAGTATGTATATTCTGGTGATTTGGGGTGGAGAGTTCTGTAGATGTCTATTAGGTCTGCTTGCTACAGAGTTGAGTTCAATTCCCAGATATCCTTGTTAGCTTTCTGTCTCATTGATCTGTCTATTGTTGACAGTGAGGTGTTAAAGTCTCCCCTTGTTATTGTGTGGGAGTCTAAGTCTGTTTGTAAGTTTTTAAGGACTTGCTTTATGAATCTGGGTGCTCCTGTATTGGGTGCATGTATATTCAGGATAGTTAGCTCTTCCTGATGAATTGATCCCTTTACCAATATGTAATGGCCTTCTTTGTGTCTTTTGATGTTTCATGGTTTAAAGTCTGTCTTATCAGAGACTAGGATTGCAACCCCTGCTTTTTTCTGTTTTCCTTGTGCTTGTTAGATCTTCCTCCATCCCTTTATTTTGAGCCTATGTGTATCTCTGCATGTGAGATGGGTCTCCTGAATACAGCAAACTGATGGGTCTTGACTCTTTATCCAGTTTGCCAGTCTGTGTCTTTTAATTGGACCATTTAGTCCATTTACATTTAAGGTTAATATTGCTATGTGTGAATTTGATCTTTTCATTATGATATTAGGTGGTTATTATGCTCATTAGTTGATGCAGTTTCTTCCTAGCATCAATGGACTTTACATTTTGGCATGTTTTTTTGCAATGGCTGGTACCTGTTGTTCCATTCCATATTCAGTGCTTCTTTCAGGATCTCTTGTAGGGCAGGTCTGGTGGTGACAAAATCTCTAAGCATTTGCTTGTCTGTAAAGGATTTTATTTCTCCTTCACTTACAAAACTTAATTTGACTGGATATGAAATTCTGGGTTGAAGATTCTTTCCTTTCAGAATATTGAATATTGGCCCCACTCTCTTCTGGCTTGGAGGCTTTTTGCCAAGAGATCTGCTGTTAGTCTGATGGGCTTCCCTTTGTGGCTAAC
Source organism: Colobus angolensis palliatus (assembly GCF_000951035.1). Taxonomy (NCBI): domain Eukaryota; kingdom Metazoa; phylum Chordata; class Mammalia; order Primates; family Cercopithecidae; genus Colobus; species Colobus angolensis. The sequence continues at coordinate 149,361 of NW_012116833.1, read as the reverse complement.
CCAACCTTTCTCTCTGGCTGCCGTTAACATTTTTTCCTTCTTTTCAACTTTGGTGAATCTGACAATTATCTGTCTTGGAGTTGCTCTTCTTGAGATGTATCTTTGTGGCGTTCCCTGTAATTCCTGAATTTGAGTGTCGGCCTGCCTTGCTAGTTTGGGGAAGTTCTCCTCGATGATATCCTGTGGCATGTTTTGCAATTTGGTTCCATTTTCCCCCTCACTTTCAGGCACACCAATCAGATGTAGATTTGGTCTTTTCACATAATCCCGTATTTCTTGGAGGCTTTGTTCATTTCTTTTTATTCTTTTTTCTTTACACTTCTCTTCTCGTTTCATTTCATTCATTTGATCTTCAATTGCTGATACTCTTTCTTCTGATTGATCGAGTTGGTTACTGAAGCTTGTGCATTTGTCATGTATTTCTCGTGTTATGGTTTTCCTCTCTATCAATTCTTTTAAAGTCTTCTCTGCATTGATTATTTTAGTTATCCATTCTTCCATTATTTTTTCAAGGTTTTTAGTTTCGTTGCCCTAGTTACGTAGTTCCTACTTTAGCTCTGAGAAGTTTGATCAACTGAAGTCTTCTTCTCTCAACTAGTCAAAGGCATTCTCCATCCATATTTATTCTGTTGCTGGCGATGAACCGTGTTCCTTTGGAGGGGGAGATGCGCTCTGATTTTTTTAAATTTCCAGCTTTTCTTTCCTGCTTGTTCCCCATCTTTGTGGTTTTATCTGCCTTTGGTCGTTCATGATGATGACATACTGATGGGATTTTGGTGTGGGTGTCTTTTCTGTTTGTTAGTTTTCCTTCTAACAGTCAGGACCCTCAGCTGTAGGTCTGTTGGAGTTTGCTTGAGGTCCACTCCAGACCTTGTTTTCCTGGGTATCAGCAGCAGAGGCTGCAGAAGATAGAATATTGCTGAGCAGTGATGCTGCTGTCTGATTCTTGCTCTGGAAGCTTTGTCTCAGTGCTGTGTCCCACTGTGTGAGGTGTGAGATGTCAGTCTGCACATAATGGGGGATGTCTCCCAGTTAGGCTACTCAGTGGTCAGGGACCCACTTGAGTAGGCATTCTGTCCATTCTCAGATCTCAAACTCTGTGCTGGGAGATCCACGGCTCTCTTCAAAGCTGTTAGACAGGGGCATTTACCTCTGCCAAGGTTTCTGCTTTCTGTTTAGGTATGCCCTGTCCCCAGAGGAGGAATCTACAGAGGCAGGCCAGCCTCCTTGAGCTGTGTTGGGCTCCACCCAATTTGAGCTTCCATGTGGCTTTGTTTAGGTACTTAAGCCTCAACAATGGCAGGCGCCCCTCCTCCAACCTAGATGCCGCCTTGCAGTTAGATCTCAGACTGCTGTATTAGCAATGAGGGAGGCTCTGTGGGCGTGGGTCCCTCTGGGCCAGGTGTGGGATATAATCTCCTGGTGTGCTATTTGCTAAGACCCTTGGTAAAGTGCAGTATTAGGGTGGGAGTTACCCAATTTTCCAAGTGTTGCGTGTCTCAATTTCCTTTGGCTAGGAAAAGAACTTCCCTTCCCCCTTGCTCTTCCCAGGTGAGGCAATGCCTCACCCTGCTTCACCTCTTGCTGGTCGGGCTGCAGCCTCTGACTACCACCAACTCTCCAACATGTCCAAGTGAGATGAACATGGTACCTCAGTTGAAAATGCAGAAATCACCCATCTTCTGTGTCACTCATGCTGGGAGCTGGAGGATGCAGCTGTTCCCATTCGGCCATATTAGGCGCCCCCTCCCCACTCCCGACTAAATGTTTTCAAACAGAAACTCTGTACCCGTTAAGCAAGAATTCTCATTCCTCCCTGATCCCAGTCCCAGTAGACTCTATTTTATTTTGTCTCTATGAATTTACTTAATTTAGGAACCTCATGTAAGTGAAATCATGCAATATTTGTCCTTTTGTGAATGACTTATTTCACATAACATGATATTTTTAATGTTCACCCCTGTTGTAGCATGTATCAAACTTCAGCTTTATGGCTGAATGATATTCCATTGGATGCATATACCATATTTTGTTTATACATTCATCTGTTGATAGATGCTTTAGTTTTTTCCCACAATTTTTCTATTGTGAATAATGCTGCTGTGAATAACAGTGTTCAACTGTCTATTTGAAAGCTTAATTTCAATGTTTTTTGAGTTTATAACTAAATGAGGAATTGCTGAGTCATATGATAATTTTATAATTAACTTTGTGAGGAACTGTCAAATTGTTCTCCACAGCAGATGCCTCATTTTACATTCCCACCAGCACGCTGCACAAGGTTCCCAATTTCTCCACATTTTCATCAACACTTACTTTCCACTTTATTTTAAATTATAGTGATACACACACACACACACACACACATATATACACCCCATGGAATACTACTCAGCCATAAAAAGGAATGAAATAATGACATTCACAGCAACCTGGAAGAAATTGGACACTAATATGATAAGTGAAATAATTCAAGAATGGAAAATCAAGCATTGTATGTTCTCACTTACATGTGAGAGCTAAGCTGTGAGGATGCAAAGGTGTAAGAATGATACATTAGACTTTAGGAACTTGGGGGAAAGGCTTAGGGGTGGTAAGAGATAAAAGACTACACATTGGACACAGTGTATACCGCTCAGGTGATGGGTGCAGCAAAATCTCAGAAATCACCACCTAAGAACTTATTCATGTAACCAAACACCACCCATTCCCCAAAAATCTATTGAAAAATAAATAAATAAATAATAGTGATCCTAGTAGGTATGTAGTGATATCTACCTGTGGTTATAATTTGCATGTCTTTAAGGACTAATGATGTTGAGATTTGTTTCATGGGCTTATTGGCCATTTGTGTATCTTCTTTGGAAAAAATTTTATTCAAGCCTTTTGTCCGTTTTATTTGCTGTGTGTTTTGTCCTCTTTTTATTGAGTGGTAGTGGTGGTTGAATAGTCCACAATATATTCTAGATATTAATCCCTTAGCAGATATATGATTTGTGAATATTTTTCCCATTCTGTAGATTGTATTTTCACTTCCTTTATTGTGATTTTGATGCACAAAATTTTCATAAGAAAATTCATTTTTTCTTTTACTGCTTGTGCCTTTCATGTTATATTAAGAAAACCACTCTCAAAACCAATGTAATGCAGATTTTCCTCCTATGCTTTCTTTTAAATTTTCTAGGAATCCAATATTGAGTAGTAACTAATTTAGAGTTTTTCAATTCATTTTGAGTTCATTTTTGTATGTGATAAAAACTAAACTTCCATCATTCATATTTCAGTATGCCCAGTTTTCCTAGCACTGTTTTTTTTTTTTAATTATTTTATTTCCCAATATAATGGACCAGGCATTTTTGTCAAAAGTCATTTGACCATATATGTGAGGACTTTTTCTGGGTGTTCAGTTCTCTTCCATTAGCCTATATGTCTGTCCTTATGCCAGTTACACATGATTTGGAGTACTATATCTACCTTTGTATATAACTTTTGAAATCTAGAAGAGTGAGTCCTTAAACTTTGTTCTTTTATAAGACTGTTTTGGTTACTCAAGGTCCCTTTAGATTCCACATGGGCTTTAGGATGGGTTTTTACTTTTCTTCACAAAATGACAATGAGATTTTGATGAGGATTACATTCAGTCTCTAGATTACTCTAGGTAGTATTGATATCTTAACAATATTAAACCTTCAAATCATAAACACAAGGTGTCTTTCATGTTTTCTCTTTTTAATTTTTTTCTCAGTAATATTTCATAATTTTTAATATGTAAGCATTTTGCCTTCTTGGTTAAATTGATTCCCAAATATTTTTGAACCTATGGTTTATTGATTATTTTAAATTTATTTTTCAGATTACTTATGCTTTTGTGTAGAAATGAGGCTAATTTTTATGTGTTGATTTTGTATGCTGCAATTTTGCTGGATTTCTTGATGAGTTCTAACAGTTTTTAGTGTACTTTTCAGGGCTTACTAGAAATGAGACCATGGCATCTAAAAATATACTTTTATAATTATGTTCTAATTTGGGAAATTGCTGTTATTAATTTTACTGGTTTAATTACTCTGTCCAGAATTTCTAGTGTATATTAAATATAGTTGTGAAAACAAACATCCTTGTTTGGTTCCTCATCCTAAGGGGAAATATTTCAGTCTTTCTCCACTAAGTATGATGTTAAATGTGGGCTTTTCATATACGGCTCTCATCATATTGTGAAAGGTTTTTTTATATATTTCTAGTTTATAGAATGTATCATGAAAATGTGCTTGATTTAGTGAAGTGTATTTTCTGCATCAATTTATATAATCATTTTTTCTTCGATCTATGCCTATGATGCATTGTATGGATTTTTTTTTTTTTTTTTTGTAAATTCAACCACACTTAACTTTCCTGAGATAAACCCCACCAGATCATGGTGTATGATCCTTTTAATATGATGTTAGGTTAGGTTTGCTAGTATTGTTTTCTCAGAATTTCTGCATATATATTTGTATTAATTGGGGGTTCTCCAGAGACACAGAAAAAAATATGAAAGATAGATAGATAGATAGATAAATAGATAGATAGATAGATAAAAGGGGATTAGTTAGGGGGATTAGCTTATGTAATTATGAAGGCTGGAAAGTCCCAAGATAAACTGTCTGCAAGTTAAATAATTAAGAAAGCTGATGATGTAACTCTCAGTCCAAAGGCTTGAGTCCAAGGGCCTGAGAAACTGAGGGGTTGCTACTACAGGTCCTGGAATTCAAAGGCCAGAGAGCCTATGGTTCTGATGTTCAAAGGCAGGAGAATAAGGGTGTCCCAGCTCAAAAATCCAGAAAGATCCTCTGCCTTTTTGTTCTATCCAGGCCCTCAGTCAATTTGATGGTGCCTGCCCACACTGGCTGAGAGTCTATCTTCTTTACTTAGTCCACAGATTTAAATGCCAGTTTCTTCTGGAAATATCATCACAGACAAAACCAGAAATAATACCTTATCACCTATTTGGGAATATTTTAATTCAGTCAAGTTGATCACTGAAATTAACCCTCACAACGTTCATAAAAAAAATTAGTATGTAGGGTTTTCTTTGTAACGTCTTTGTCTGGCTGTTTATCAGGGTAATGCTGACCTATAGAGTGAGTTAGAAAGCATTCTGTCTTTTCCTATTTTTTTTGGTAAAGTTTGAAAATAATTAGTTTGCATTTTTTAAACATCTTTGGTAGAATTTAATAATGCATCCTTCTGGTACTGGGTTTTTATTTTTTGGGGGGGGGAGATTTTTGAATATGGATTAAATTTGCTTATTTATTTTAGGTCTGTTCAGGAATTTGTACTCCTTCCTGCATCATCTTTGGTATTTTCTGCATTCTCAAAATTTGTCCATTTTATCTAGCTATGCAACTTAGTGACATATAGTTAGTTATTCACAGTAATATTTTATAAATGATTTTATTTCAATAATGTCATTAGTAATGTTTATTATTTATTTATGAATTAAGTAATTTTGCCCTTAGTCAATCAAGGTAAAGGTTTTGCAATTTTGTTGGTTTTTTTTCCAATAAACCATTCTTGGGCTGTATTGATTTTCTATATCATTATTTTTTCTTTATTTTGTCTATTCGTGTTCAAAGTACTTAGAATTTTTTTCCTTCTGCTACTTTTGGCATTAGCTTTTCATTTTCTGGTATCTCAAAGTGTACAGTTAGATTATTTATTTTAAATATTTATTCTTTTTAATAAATTCATTTACAGATACAAGTTTCCATTTTAACACTACTTTTGCTGCATTCCATGAGTTTTATTATGTTGTGTTTTCATTTTAATTTGTATTGAAGCATTCTCTAATTTACCACAACATTTTTTTTTACCTCTTAGCTAACTGAGGTTATGTGTTTGACTTTCCATATATCTGTGATATTTCAAGTTTTCCTTCTGCAATTGACTTCTGGTGTTTTTCACTGTCATAAGAAAAAAAATATTTTGTAGAATTTCAGTTTTGAAGTTTATTAAGACTTGTGGCCTAACACATGATCTGTTCTTAAGGGTAGTCTTTTTGTACTTGAGAAGAAAATATATTCTACTGTTATTCAGTGAATTGTTCCTATATATTTATTAGATTTATATTTTTGGAGTTTTTTTCACTTCATCTGCTTTCTTTTTTATTATTATTATACTGTAAGTCATAGGGTACATGTGCACAATGTGCAGGTGTGTTACATATGTATACTTGTGCCATGTTGGCGTGCTGCACCCATCAACTCGTCAGCACCCATCAACTCATCATTTACATCAGGTATAACTCCCAATGCCATCCCTCCTCCCTCCCCTTGCCCCATAATAGGCCCAGTGTGTGATGTTCCCCTTCCTGAGTCTAGGTGATCTCATTGTTCAGTTCCCACCTATGAGTGAGAACATGCGGTGTTTGGTTTCCTGTTCTTGTGATAGTTTGCTCAGAATGATGGTTTCCAGCTGCATCCATGTCCCTACAAAGGACACAAACTCATCCTTTTTTATGGCTGCATAGTATTCCATGGTGTATATCTGCCACATTTTCTTAAACCAGACTGTCACTGATGGACATTTGAGTTGATTCCAAGTCTTTGCTATTGTGAATAGTGCTGCAATAAACATATGTGTGCATGTGACTTCATAGAAGTATGATTTATACTCCTTTGGGTATATACCCAGTAATGGGATGGCTGGGTCATATGGTATTTCTAGTTCTAGATCCTTGAGGAATCGCCATACTGTTTCCCACAATGGTTGAACTAGTTTACAATCCCACCAACAGTGTAAAAGTGTTCCTATTTCTCCACATCCTCTCCAGTACCTGTCGTTTCCTGACTTTTTAATGATTGCCATTCTAACTGGTGTGAGATGGTATCTCACTGTGGTTTGGATTTGCATTTCTCTGATGGCCAGTGATGATGAACACTTTTTCAGGTATCTGTTGGCTGTATACATGTCTTCTTTTGAGAAAGGTCTGTTCATATTTAGGATACTTAGCTCTTCCTATTGAATTTATCCCTTTAGCATTATGTTATGACCTTATTTGTCTCTTTTGAACTTTGATGGTTCAAAGTCTGTTTTATCAGAGACTAGGATTGCAACCCCTGCTTTTTTTGTTCTCCATTTGCTTGGTAGATCATCCTCCATCCCTTTATTTTGAGCCTATGTGTGTCTCTGCATGTGAGATGGGTCTCCTGAATACAGCAAACTGATGGGTCTTGACTCTTTATCCAATTTGTCAGTCTGTGTGTTTTAATTGGACCACTTAGTCCGTTTACATTTAAGTTTAATATTGTTATGTGTGAACTTGATCCTGTCATTGGGATATTTGTTGGTTATTTTGCTCATTAGTTGATGTAATTTCTTCCTAGCATCGATGGCCTTCACATTTTGGCATGTTTTTGCAATGGCTGGTACTGGTTGCTGCTTTCCATGTTTAGTGCTTCCTTCAGGATCTCTTGTAGGGCAAGCCTGATGGTGACAAAATCTCTAAGCATTTGCTTATCTGTAATGGATATTATTTCTCTTTCACTGATGAAACTTAGATTGGCTGGATATGAAATTCTGGGTTGAAAATTCTTCTCTTTAAGAATGTTGAATATCTCTCTTTTCTTTTAGAGAGCCCCCACTCTCTTCTGGCTTGGAGAGTTTCTGCTGAGAGATCTGCTGTTAGTCTGATGGAGTTCCCTTTGTGGCTAACCCTACCTTTCTCTCTGGTTGCCCTTAACCGTTCTTCCTTCATTTCAACTTTGGTGAATCTGACAATTATGTGTCTTGGAGTTGCTCTTCTCGAGGAGTATCTTTATGGTGTTCTCTGTATTTCCTGAATTTGAATGTTGGCCTGTCTTACTAGGTTGGGGAAGTTCTCCTGGATGATATCCTGAAGAGCGTTTTCCAACTTGGCTCCATTTTCCCCCTCACTTTCAGGCACACCACTCAGACATAGATTTGGTCTTTTCACATAATCCCATATTTATTGGAGGCTTTGTTCATTTCCTTTTCCTTTTTTTTCTCTACACTTCTCTTCTCGCCTCATTTAATTCATTTGATCTTCAATCAGTGATAGTCTTTCTTCTGGTTGATCGAGTCAGTTACTGAAGCTTGTGCATTTGTCACGTGTCTCTCGTGTCATGGTTTTTATCTCTGTCAGTTCATTTATGGCCTTCTCTGCATTGATTATTCTAGTTATCCATTCTTCCATTCTTTTCAAGATTTTTAGCTTCTTTGCACTGGGTATGTAGTTCCTCCTTTAGCTCTGAAAAGTTTGATCAACTGAAGCCTTCTTCTCTCAACTTGTCAAAGTCATTCTCCATTCAGCTTTGATCCATTGCTGGCAATGAGCTGCGTTCCTTTGGAGGAGGAGATGCACTCTGATTTTTTGAATTTCCAGCTTTTCTTTCCTGCTTTTTCCCCATCTTTGTGGTTTTATCTGCCTTTGGTTTTTGATGCTGGTGAAGTACTGATGGGGTTTTTGTGTGGGTGTTCTTTCTGTTTATTAGTTTTCCTTCTAACAATCAGGACCCTCAGCTGTAGGTCTGTTGGAGATTGTTAGAGATCCACTCCAGATCCTGTTTTCTTGAGTATCAGCAACAGAGTCTGCAGAAGATAGAATATTGTTTAACAGCAATTGCTGCTGTCTGATTCTTCCTCTGTAAGTTTCATCTCAGGGGTGTACCCCACCGTGTGAGGTGTGAGGTGTCAGTCTTCACCTAGTGGGTATGTCTCCCAGTTAGGCTACTCAGGGACCGGGGACCCACTTGAGCAGACGGTGTGTCTGTTATCAGATCTCAAACTCTGTGCTGGGAGATCCACTGCTCTCTTCAAAGCTATCAGACAGCTGTCAGACTCCACTCAGAGGTGGAGTCCACAGAGTCAGGCAGGCGTCCTTCAGCTGCAGTGGGCTCCTCCCAGTTTGAGCTTCTGGGAGGCTTTGTTTACCTACTTAAGCCTCAGCAATGGAGGACGCCCCTCCCACAGCCTCGCTGCCACCCTGCACTTAGATCTCAGGCTGCTGTGCTAACCAGGAGGAAGGCTCCGTGGGCGTGGGACTCTCCAGGCCAGTGTGTACCATTTGCTAAGACTCTGGGTAAAGCGCAGTGTTAGAGTGGGAGTTACTTGATTTTCCAGGTGTTGTGTGTCTTAGTTTCCCTTGGCTAGGAAAAGTGATTCCCTTCCCCCTTGTGCTTCCCAGGTGAAGTGATGCCTCCCCCTGTTTCAGCTCTGGCTGGTTGGGCTGCACCAGCTGACCGGCACCAATTGTCCAGCACTCCCCAGTGAGATGAACCCGGTACCTCAGTTGAAAATCCAGAAATCACCCGTCTTCTGTGTCGCTCGCGCTGGGAGCTGAAGGCTGCAGCTGTTCTTATTCGGCCATCTTGCTCCCAACTCCACTTCTGCTTTCTTATGGATCAGTTGTGTTGTTGTTCATTCTATCATCTTGTTGCTCATTCAATAGAGCTATAGTAATCTCGAACACTCTAGAACTATTTCTTTAATTCTTTTCTTTAATGCTGCACATATTTGAGGAATCTCTTGTAAAGTTTATATCTATTTATAATTGTTATATCTTCTTGATGAATTGAAAAATTTATCAATATACAATGTCCTTTGTCTTGTTTGACCTTTTATGACTTAAAAAAATCTATTTTGTCTGATAATCTTTCATCTTTCAGACTATCACTGATCCAGAAATTGTGTGAGGCAAGAGAAAACATACCATCACAAAACTTTTAAAGTTACTTTTTTTAACTTGGCTTTTCTTGGTGGCTATAAATCTTTGACTGTTTTTCATATTTATGATAGTTGGATATGACCAGTTTCTGGTTATTTTTTGATGTTTCTGTAAAGAAACAAAAGTTTGAAGGTTACTCCACTAATTCCTGTTGTCATTTCATATTGTGTTAATTTTTAGTCTTTTTTTTCTCTTCATAGGATTTTTTGAGACAGAGTTTCACTCTGCTTTCAGATTCTCCTTTTGCTTTATGTCTTTCAAAAAATTGACACTGCTGTGTCTCTGTATGTATCTTTTTGAGTTTAATCTGCTTGGAATTTTTTGTGCTATTTTATATGTAGTTTATGCCTTTCATTAAGTTTTCTGAATTTATCAACTATTACTTCTTCATATACCCCGTCTTCCTCTTTATTTTTCTCTTGTCCTTCTGAGACTTCCATAATGTATATGCTGGTTTGATTGACGGCGTGCTACAAGTCCTTTAGACTCTGTTCTTTCTGTCCCTCAGATTTAAAAAAATCATTTGACCTAATCATTATATATGCTGATCCTTTCTTCTGCCTACTCAAATTTGTTTCTAGAATTCTCGAGTGATTTTTTTCCTTTTTGATTATTGTACTTTTCAGCTCCAGAGTTTTTATTTATTTCTGTAATTTTTATCTCTTAAATAATAACCTAATTTTGATCTTGCATAGTTTTAATTGTTTCTAATCACCACAAAACTTTTAAAGTTACCTTTTTTGATTTGGCTTTTCTCTTTTTTTTGAGACAGTCTCACTGTGTTGCCCAGGCTGGAGTGCAGTGGCTGGATATCAGCTCACTGCAAGCTCCACCTCCCAGGTTTACACCATTCTCCTGCCTCAGCCTCCCGAGTAGCTGGGACTATAGGTGCCCGCCAACTCACCCGGCTAGTTTTTTGTAATTTTTAGTAGAGACGGGATTTCACAGTGTTAGCTAGGATGGTCTCGATCTCCTGACCTCGTGATCCACCCGTCTCGGCCTCCCAAAGTGCTGGGATTACAGGCTTGAGCCACCGCACCCGGCGATTTGGTTTTTCTTTGTGGCTATAAACCTTTGACTCTTTTTCATATTTCTGATACTTGAATATGACAGTTTTTGGTTATTTTTTGATGTTTCTGTAAAGAAATGGGAGTTTGAAGGTGACTCCACCCATTCATGTTGTCACTTCATACTGTGTTGATTTTTTGTCTTTTTTTCTCTTTATAGAACTATTATTTTTTCTTGAGACACAGTCTCATTGTGTTGCCCAGGCTGGAGTGCAGTGGCATGATCTCAGTACACTGCAATCTCTGCCTCCCGGGTTCCTGCAATTCTCATGCCTCCGTGATCTGAGTAACTTGGATTAGAGACATGTAGCACCAGCCCAACTAATTTTTGTATTATATGAGAAAAAAAGGAGGAACTGCAAACTAAAATTAAAATACTGTGTGTTTTACTTACCCACATAGTTACCTTACAGATGACTTAGTTTTTCATATAGCTTTAACTTATTGTTCAGTGTCCTTTTATTTCAGCCTGAAGGACTTCAATTAGTATTCTTGTAGTTCACGTCTTATAGAAACAACCTCCCTCAGCTTTTGTTTATCTGGGAATGTCTTAATTTCTCCGTCATGCTTAAAAGAGTATTTTTGCCAGATATAAAATTAATCATTGATTGTTTGGGCTTATTTTTCAGCATGTGAAATGTATCATTTCACTGCATCCTGGATACCATTGTTGCTGATGATAAATCAACTGTGCATCTTACTGGGAATCCTTTGCAAGAGATCAGTCACTTCTTGCTGTCACCCTAGGCTGGAGTTCAGTGGTATGATCTCAGCTCACTGCAACATTCGCCTCCCAGGTCCAAGTGATTCTTCTGCCTCAGTCTCCCGAGTAGCTGAGATTACAGGCATGTACCGCCAGCCCAACTAATTTTTGTATTTTTCGTAGAAATAGTGTTTCCCCATTTTGGCCAGGTTGGTCTCAAATTCCTGGCCTCAAATGATCTGCCCATCTCAACCTCTGAAAGTGCTGGGATTACAGGTGTGAGCCATGATGCCCAGTGAATTCCTACTGTCAGATATTATACTCATTTATTTTATATCCTGATACTCAGTTGTCTGTTCATATTTAAGAATGATTTTGCTTTTTTATAAGTATTTAATGGTTTATCTTTGTTTTTGTGTGTATAGATTTGTGTCCATAATTGACCTTTTTCCTTAATGTGAAGCTTGATTAGGGGTGCTTTGTACATTGGTAAGATGTGTTACTTTGCAAGGTTTCATTTTGGGTGCATTTGTGTGGAGTCTTAGATTGTGGGAGTCCTTCAAGTGACAGAATGAGGGTATCTTTATTCAACTATATCATATTTCACATTTGAAACCCAAGTCCTTTGCAGTCAGTTTATGCACTTTCTTTATTAAATAAACCTAAGGGGATTTTGCCTGCTGGTAACTACCAAGTTTCCTATCATTCTCAAAGGTGTGTGTGTAGGGGGGTGCATGGAAAGGTACTAATTGTGATGTTTCCCTGTTTTCAGCCTTATATCTTTCCTGTGTTCTGTACTTGCCTGCAACTTCTCTGGCATTCCTCTGGAAATATTGGATCATTTCTCCACACTGTGTACATGCTCTGCTCTACCTATCCTGTTAATATGCTCTCATTAACTTTCTATTTTATGTAATTATTCCTTTGTAATTTTTTATTTCCTGTCATTTCATAGGATTTTAAAGAGAAATGAAGAGTGAAAAATGTGCTCAGTCCACTCAGTGGAAATTAAAACATACCAAAATGATAGTATTTTGCACGGTGATGTTTCTTGCCACCAAAACCATGCTGAAAGAAATTTTCAGTTGTATATCACTTTGGAAAATAAAGAAATAAGAAGTAGACTAGGAGCAGTGGCTCACGCCTGTAATCCCAGCACTTTGGGAGGCTGAGGTGGGTGGATTATGAGGTCGAGAGATCAAGACAATCCTGGCCAAGATGGTGAAACCCTGTCTCTACTAAAAACACAAAAATTAACTGGGTGTGGTGGCCCTTGCCTGTAGTCCCAGCTACTTGGGAGGCTGTGGCAGGAAAATCACTTAAACCCAGTGGATGGAGATTGCAGGGAGCTGAGATCACTCCGCTGCACTCCAGCCTGGTGATAGAGTAAGACTCTGTCCCAAAAGGAAAAAAAAAAGAAAGAAGGAAAGAAAGAAAGAAAGAAAGAAAGAAAGAAAGAAAGAAAGAAAGAAAGAAAGAAAGAAAGAAAGAA
>NW_012116833.1:133180-136328 GCF_000951035.1 Colobus angolensis palliatus | reverse complement strand
GAAAGAAAGAAAGAAAGAAAGAAAGAAAGAAAGAAAGAAAGAAAGAAAGAAAGAAAGAAAGAAAGAAGAGAAAGAAATAAATAGTATTCAAGAGGAAAAATGCTTGGGCTTTGTTATGGGAAGTTTAGTCAAATATAAAGAGGAATTTGTGAGAGGAAAAATTAGAGGCTTTAAACTTAGACACCAGCCTAAAATTCTTCTATTGGCAAAACAAAGCGGGAAGGGGATAAATCTGAAAAGAATATCTATTGAGTAATTTTCATTATTATGTGACAAGTGGAAATCATGAGCTAAAACTTTATTTGCTTTGTTACAAAACTTTATTAAAGTTTTAAGTTAATATAATTGAGGCTGTGTCATGTTAACATATTAAAAGATCAATCTTCTGTACTTTAAAAATAAGTCTTTACTGTTTGGAAATTATGCATCTCCTGGACTGAGAACTGCTTTAATGGAATTAGCTATGACAAAATTGCAAAGTGTTATTAAAAAGGAACAAATGACATGACCTAGGCATTCCCTCATTATGTAGTACCAAGTATAAAAATTGTATTTTTTTCTCTGGGTTTCAAAATATGTAAAATTTTAGTCCAAAACAATGAAGCCCTTTCTAGGTTTACTGGTTTTTTAACCCTTTTTTATTCATTAATTGGATCAATATTTATTAAGCACCTACTGTATTCCAGGCACTTATAGGGGTATTGTGAATGTAATGGTTAATAAAATAAACAAGATCTCTGTCTTTATGGAGTTTTCTGGGAATTCAGAAAATAAAAATGTAAAAATAACATAGAATAATTATAAATCCTAGTCACTACAAAGAAAACACATATTGTTAAAAAATAAGAAGTTGAGAATATTTTAGATAGTATAAACAGAAAAAAATAACTTTCAAAGAGATGATATTTAAACTAAAACTTGAAGGATTAGAAGGTGCTAAACATAGAAAATGCAGGAATGGAAATACAGAAGGACATTTCTGGTAGATGAAACAGCAAGAATAAAACCTTGAGGCTAAAGCCCTAGCAAAATTTTTAAATGAGTTTACTCATATGGAAATTACAGTTGACCCTACAACAACATGGGTTTGAACTGCATGGGTCCACTTATACATGATTTTTTCAATAAATATCTATTTTCTCCCCTTCCACATTCTCCATGTCTTTTGCCTTTGTTATACCCATGAAAGCATGACCAACCTCTCTTCTTCCTCCTCCTTTTCAGCCTACACTACATGAACACAATAAAGACAAAGACCTTTGTGATGATTCATTTCCACTTAATGAATAGAAAATATATTTATTAGGGCAGTTCCAAGATGGCCAAATATGAACAGCTCCAGCCTCCAGCTCCCAGGGTAAGCAACACAGAAGACAGGTGATTTCTGCATTTCCAACTGAGGTATGGGGTTCTTCTCACTGGGGCATGTCGGACAGTGAGGACAGAACAGTAGGTGCAGCCCACCAAGTGAGAGCCGAAGCAGGGTGAGGCATTGCCTCACCCAGAAAGTGCAAGGGAGAAGGGAATTCCCTTTCCTAGCCAAGGGAAACCATGATACACAACATTCGGAAAATCGGGTCACTCCCACCCTAATACTGCACTTTACCAAGGGTCTTAGCAAATGACACACAAGGAGATTATATCCCGTGCCTGTCTCGGAGGGTCCCATGCCCACGGAGTCTCCCTCATTCCTAGCACAGCAGTCTGAGGTCTAACTGCCAGGTGCAGCGAGTCTAGGGGAGGGGCGCCCACCATGGCTAAGGCTTAAGTAGGTAAGCAAAGCAACCAGGAACCTTGAACTGGTTGGAGCCCACTGCAGCTCAAGAAAGCCTGCTTGCCTCTATAGACTCCACCTCTGGAGACAGGGCATAGCTAAACAAAAAGCAGCAGAAACCTCTGCAGATGTAAAAGTCCCTGTCTGACAGCTTTGAAGAGAGCATTGGTTCTCCCAGCATGGAGTTTCAGATCTGAGAATGCACAGGCTGCCTGCTCAAGTGGGTCCCTGACCCTCAAGTAGCCTATGTGAAAAGACCAAATCTACGTCTGATTGGTGTACCTGAAAGTGACAGAGAGACTGGAACCAAGTGGAAAACACTGCAGGATATTGTCCAGGAGAACTTCTCCAAACTAACAAGGCAGGCCAATATTCAAATTCAGGAAATACAGAGAATGCCACAAAGATACTCCTCGAGAAAAGCAACTTCAAGACACATAATTGTCTGATTCACCAAAGTTGAAATGAAGGAAAAAATGTTAAGGGCAGCCAGAGAGAAAGGACAGGTTTCCCACAAAAGGAAGACCATCAGACTAACAGTAGATCTGTCAACAGAAACTCTCCAAGCCAGAAGAGAGTGGTGGCCAATATTCAACGTTTTTAAAGAAAAGAATTTTCAACCCAGAATTTCATATTCAGCCAAAGTAAATTTCATAAGTGAAGGAGAAATAAAATCCTTTACAGAGAAGCAAATGTTTAGAGATTTTGTCACCATCATACCTGCCCTACAAGGGCTCCTGAAGGAAGCACTAAACATGGAAAGGAACAAGCGGTACCAGACACTGCAAAAACATGCCAAAATGTAAAGACAATCGATGCTAGGAAGTAACTGCATCAACAAATGAGCAAAATAACCACCTAATATCATAATGAAAGGATTGAGTTCACACATAACAATATTAACCTTAAATGTAAATGGATTAAATTGTCCAATTAAAAGACACAGACTGGTAAATTGGATGAAGAGACAAGACCGATCAGTTTACCATATTCAGGAGACCCATCTCACATGCAGAGACACACATAGGCTCAAAATAAAGGGATGGAGGAAGATGTAACAAAGGAAGGGAAAACAAAAAAAGGCAGGGGTTGCAATCCTAGTCTCTGATAAAACAGACTATAAATCAATAAAAATCAAAATACACAAACAAGGCCATTTCATAATGGTAAAGGAATCAATTCAACAAGAAGAGTTAACTACCCTAAATATATATGCACCCAATACAGGAGCACCCAGATGCATAAAGCAATTCCTTAGAGACTTACAAAGAGACTTAGACTCCCACACAATAATAAGGGGAGACATTAACACCCCACTGTCAACATTAGACAGATCAACGAGACAGAAAGTTAACAAGGATATCCAGGAATTGA
>NW_012116833.1:130483-131815 GCF_000951035.1 Colobus angolensis palliatus | reverse complement strand
TTATGACAAACCCACAGCCAATATCATACTGAATGGGTAAATACTGGAAGCATTCCCTTTGAAAACTGGCACAAGACAGGAATGCCCTCTCTCACCACTCCTATCAAACATAGTGTAGGAAGTTATGGACAGGGCAATCAAGCAAGAGAAAAAATAAAGGGCATTCAATTAGGAAAAGAGGAAGTCAAATTGTCCCTGTTTGCAGATGACAGGATTGCATATTTAGAAAACCCCACATCTCACCCCAAAATCTCCTTCAACTGATAAGCAACTTCAGCAAAGTCTCAGGATACAAAATCAATGTGCAAAAATCACAAGCATTCTTATACACCACAAACCAACAAAGAGAGAGGCAAATCATGAGTGAACTCCCATTCACAATTGCTTCAAAGAGAATAAAATGCCTAGGAATCTAACTTACAAGGGATGTGAAGGACCTCTTCAAGGAGAACTAAAAACCACTGCCCAATGAAATAAAAGAGGACTCAAACAAAGGGAAGAACATTCCACGTTCATGGATAGGAAAAATCAATATTGTGGAAATGGCCTTACTGTCCAATGTAATTTATAGATTCAATGCCATCCCCATTAAGCTACCAATGACTTTCTTCACAGAATTGGAAAAACCTGCTTTAAAGTTCATATGGAACCAAAAAAGAACCCACATTGCCAAGACAATCCTAAGTCAAAAGAACAAAGCTGGAGGTATCACGCTACCTGACTTTGAACTGCACTACAAGGCTACAGTAATCAAAACAACATGGTACTCATACCAAAACAGAGATATAGACCAATGGAACAGAACAGAGCCCTCAGAAATAACACCTCACATCTACAGCCATCTGATCTTTGACAAACCTGACAAAAACAAGAAATGGGGAAAGGATTCCCTGTTTAATAAATGTTGCTGGGAAAACTGGCTAGCCATAAGTAGAAAGCTGAAATTGGATCCCTTCCTTACACCTTATACAAAAATTAATTCAAGATGGATTAGAGACTTAAATGTTAGAACTATAACCATAAAAACCCGAGAAGAAAACCTAGGCAATACCAATCAGGAAATAGGCATGTGCAAGGACTTCATGTCTAAAACACAAAAAGCAATGGCAGCAAAAGCCAAAATTGAAAAATGGGATCTAATGAAGCTACAGAGCTTCTGCACAGCAAAAGAATCTACCATCAGAGTGAATAGGCAACCTACAGTAGGAGAGAAAATTTTTGTAATCTACTCATCTAACAAAGGACTAATATCCAGAACCTACAAAGAACTCAAACAAATTTACAAGAAAAAAACAAACAACCCCATCAAAAAGTGGGCAAAGGATATGAACA
>NW_012116833.1:114137-129953 GCF_000951035.1 Colobus angolensis palliatus | reverse complement strand
TGAGTTCATGTCCTTTGTAGGGACATGGATGCAGCTGGAAACCATCATTCTCAGCAAACTATCGCAAGAAGAGAAAACCAAACACCACATATTCTCACTCATAGATAGGAATTGAACTATGAGAACACTTGGACACAGGGTGGGGAACATCACACACCGGGGCCTGTTGTGAGTTGTGGGGAGGGGGAAGGGATATACCTAATGTAAATGACAAGTTAATGGGTGCAGCACACCAACATGGTGCATGTATACATACGTAACAAACCTGCACATTGTGCATATGTACCCTAGAACTTAAAGTATAATAAAAAAAGAAAATATATTTTCTCTTTCTTATGACTTCTTAATGAAATTTTCTTTTCTGTAACCTACCTTATTGTGAGAATAAAGTATACAATTCACATAACATTGGCAGTATTTTTTTCTGAAAGATTTTATGTAACTACAGAAAAAAGAAAATATTTGTTGATTTCCTATTCATGTTATTGATAAGGCTCCCAGTCAACAGTAAGCTACTAGCTTCTTTTTAGACTTTTATATTATGTTCAAGGGTAAACGGGACTTTTATATTATGTTCAAGTGTAAATGGGCAGGTTTGTTATATAGGTAAAGAGTGTGTCATAGAAGTTATTTCACTCTCCATGTAATAATCATAACACCTAGTATGTAGTGTGTTTTTTTCTCATCCCCCTCCCTCCCTCCACTCTCAAGTAAAGCCAAGTGTCTATTGTTTCCTTCTTTGAGTGCATATATACTCAATGTTTTGTTGCCACTTATAAGTGAGAACATGTAGTATTTAGTTTTCTTTTCCTGTGTTAGTTCATTTAGTTTAATGACCTCCAGCTCCATCCATTTTGATGCAAAGGACATGATCTTATTCTTTCTTATGGTTGTGTAATATCCCATGGTTTATATGTATCACAGTTTTGTTATCCAGTCTCCTGTTGATGGGCATCTAGGTTGATTCCATGTCTTTGCTATTATGAATAGTTCTGCAATTAACATGAATGTGCATGTGTCTTTATGATAGAAAAATTTATATTCCTTTGGATATACACAATAATGAAATTGCTGGGTTAAAAGGTAACTCTGCTTTGAGTTTTATTGAGAAATTACCAAAATGCTTTCCACAATGGCTGAAGAAATTTACATTCCCACTTGCAGTGTATAACTATTCCCCTTACTCCACAACCTCCTCAGATTCTGGGTTTTTTTTTTTTTTAATGTTTTAATAATAGCTGCTCTGACTGGTGTGAGACAGTATCTCATTGTGTTTTTGATACGAATTTCTCCAAAAATTAGTGATGTTGTGCATTTTTTCTTGTGCTTGTTGTCCATGTGTGTGTCTTCTTCTTTAAAATGTCCATTTGTGTCATTTGCCTACTTTGTAATGGGTTTTTTTTTTTTTCTTGTTGATTTGTTTAATTTTCTTATGGACTCTGGATATTAGAGTTTTTTTGGATGCATAGTTGTCTCCCATTCTGTAGGTTGCCTGTTTCCACTGTTGATAATTTATCATGATGTGTCGAGCTCTTTAGTTTAATTAAGTCTCACTTGTCAATTTTTGTTTTTTTGCAATTGTTTTTAACGTCTTCGTAATGAAATCTTTGCCAGGTTCTTTGTCCTGAATGGTATGTCCTAGGTTATTTCCAGAGTTCTCATAATTTTGGTTTTTACATTTAAGTCTTTAATTCATCTTGAGTTGATTTCTGTATGTGATGTAAGGAAGGGACCCAGTTTCAATCTTCTGCATATGGGTAGCCAATTCTTTTATTGAAAAGGGAGTCCTTTTCCTGTTGCTTGATTGATTGACTTTGTCAAAGATAAGATGGTTATCAAAGATAAGAAACATTGTTTCTGTGCTCTTTATTCTGCTTCATTTGTCTACGTGGCTTTTGTTACCAGTACCATGTTGCTTTGGTTACTGTAGCCTTGTAGTATTGTATAAAGCTGGATAATGTGAATCCTCCATCATTGTTGCTCTTGCTTAGGGTTGCCTTCGTTATTCAAGCTCTTTTGTGGCTTCTATAAAATTTAAAATACATCTTTATGTTTCTGTGAAAAGTATCGTTGGTAGCTTGATAGAAATACCATTGAATCTGTAAATTGTTTTCGACAATATGGCTATTTTACAATATTCATTCTTCCTATCTATGAGCATGGAATGTTTTCTCATTTTTTTCATCTGTGATTATTATTATTATTATTATTATTATTTTTTTGAGACAGAGTTCCTTTTGTTGTCTCACTGCAGCCTCTGCCTCCCTGGCTCAAGCAATTATCCTGCCTCAGCCTCCCAAGTAGCTGAGATTACAGGTGCCCACCACCATGCCTGGCTAATTTTTTGTATAATTTTGTAGAGACGGAGTTTTGCCATGTTGGCCAGGCTGGTCTCAAACTCCTGGCCTCAGGTGATCCACCTGCCTTGACCTCCCAAAATGCTGGGATTACAGGTGTGAGCCACTGCACCTGGCCAGTCACCTGTGATTTTTTAAGCAATGTTTTGTAATTCTCATTGTAGACATCTTTCACCTCCCTTGTGAGCTTTATTCCTAGGTATTTTATTATTTTTGTAATTATTGTAAATAGAATTGGGTTCTTGATTTCGCACTCAGCTTGAATGCTGTTGGTGTATAGGAATGTTACTGACTTTTGTACATCGATTTTGTATCCTGAAATTTTACTGAAGTTGTTTATTAGCTCAAGGAGCTTTTTGGAAGACACAGTTGAGCTTTCTAAGTATAGAATCATATTGTCTGCAAAGAGAGATAGTTTGACTTTCTCTTTACCCTTTTTAAATGCCTTTTATTTCCCTTTCTTAACTGATTGCTTTGCACAAGACTTCCAGTACTATGTTGAATAAGAATGGTGAGTGAGAACATCCTTGTCTCGTGCCAGCTTTCAAGGGGAATGTTTTCAGGTGTTGCTCATTCAGTATAATGTTGGCTGTGAGTTTGTCTTAGATGGCTCTCATTCTCTAATTTTTTTGTTGTATGTTCTTTTAATGTCTAGTTTGTTGAGGGCTTTTAAAATTAAGTGATGATAAATCTTATCAAAAGCCTTTTCTGCATCTATCAAGATAATTCTGTGGGTTTTGTTTTTAGTTTTGTTTATGTGGTAAATCACATATATTGATTTGCATATGTTGAACTAACCTCACATTCCAGCGATAAAGCCCACTTAATCATGATGGATTTGCTTTTTGATGTGCTGCTGAATTTAGTTTGTTAGCATTTGTTGATGATTTCTGCATCTATGTTCATCAAGAATATTGACCTGAAATTTTATTTATTTATTTTTTTGTATCTCTGCCAGGTTTGTTATCAGGATGATGCTGGCCTCAACGAATGGTTTAGGGAGAGTTCATACTCCTCAATTTTTTGAATAGTTTTAGTAGAAATGGTACCAGCTCTTATTTATACATCTGGTAGAATTTGGCTTTAAATCCATCTAGTCCAGGATTTTTTATGGTTGGTAGGCTTTTTATTACTGATTTGATTTCAGAATTCATCATTGACTTGTTCAGGGATTTAATTTCTTCTTTCAATCTTGGTAGGTTGTATGTTTCCTAGAATTTATCCATTTCTTCTAGGTTTTCTTTGTGATGTGCATAGAGGTTTTTGTAGTAGTCTCTGTTTTTTTTTTTTTTTAATTTTGTTCAGTCAGTGGGAATGTCCCCTTCGTCACTTCTGATTTTATTTTTGTCTTCTCTGTTTCCCTCTTTATTTATCTAGCTATCTGTTTATCCATCTCATTACTGTTTATAAGAACCAACTTAGATTTGTTGATTAATTTTAAGGATTTCCCATCTAAATTTTATTCAGGTCAGCAGATTTTGGTTACTTTTTGTCTTCTGCTAGCATTGGAATTCGTTTACTCACGTTTCTCTAGTTACTCTAGTAGTGATGTTAGGTTGTTAATTTGAGATCTTTCTAACTTTTTTATGTGGGCATTTAGTGCTATAAATTTTCCTCTTAACATTGCTTTGACTATGTTTCAGAGACTCTGGTAGGTTGTATCTTTGTTTCAATTAGTTTCAAAAATATTAATTTCATTTTTTTCATCATTCAGGAGCAGGTTCTTTAATTTTCATGTAATTGCATGGTTGTGAGCAATTTTCTTAACATTGATTTTTGTTTTCATTGTTCTGTTGTCCAAGAATTTGTTTCGTATGATTTCACTTTCTTTGAATTTGCTCTGGATTGCTTTATGTCTGACTGCAGAGTCGACATTTAGAGTATGTGCCATGTGGTGAAGAGAAGAATGTATACTCTGTTGAGTTTTGGTGGAGAGCTCTGTAGATGTGTATTAGGTCGATTTGGTCAAGTGTTGAGTTCAGGTCCTGAATGTCTTTGTTAGCTTACTGGCTTAAACATCTGTTTGTCAGTGTGGTGTTAAAGTCTCTTGTTATTTTGGGGTGAAAATCTAAATCTCTTCATAGGTCTCTAAGAACTTACTTTATAAATCTGGGTGCTCCTCTGTTGGATGCATCTATATTTAGGAGAGTTAGGTCTCCTTGTTAAATTGCATATTTTACCACTATGTAACGCTCGTCTTCATCTTTTATGATCTTTGCTGGTTTAAAGTCTATGTTGTCTGAAATTAGGATAGCAACTCCTGCTTTTGTCTGTTTCCTATTTGCTTGGTAGATTTTTCTCCATCCCTTAATCTTGAACCTATGGGTATCATTGCATGTGAGATGGGTCTATTGAAGACAACATAGACAGTGGGTCTTCCTTCTTTTTCCAGGTTTCCAGTTTGTGCCTTTAATTTGGATATTCAGCCGATTTACATTCAAGGTTAATATTTATCTATGTGGATTTGATCCTGTCCTGTGTTGTTAGTTTTTTCTTATGCAAACTTTTTTGTGTGGTTGCTTTATAGTGTCGATGATGTGTGTACTTAAGTGTGTTTTTGTAGTGGCTGGTGATCGTCTTCTCTTTCTATATATTTAGCACTCCCTTAAGGGCCTCCTCTAAGGTGGGTCTGATGATAATGAATTCCCTTAGTGTTTGTTTGTCTGAAAAGAATATTATTTCTCTGTCACTTATGAATCTTAGTTTGGCTGGATATGAAACTCTTGGTTAGAGTTTCTTTTTTTTTAAGAATGCTGAACATAGGCCCCCAGTCTCTCTTCTGGCTTGAAGGTTTTCTGCTGAAATATCCACTGATGAGATTTCCTTTGTACGTGACCTGCCCCTTCTCTCTAGCTGCATTCAATATTTTTTCTTTCATTTCGACTTTGAGGACCTGATGAAAGTGTGTCTTGGGGATCGTCTTCTTGCGTAGTATTTCACAGGGGTTCTGTGGATTTCCTAAATTTGAATGTTAGTCTCCCTAGCAAGGTTGAGGAAGTTTTCATGTATAATATTTTGAAATGCTTTTCAAGTTGTTTGCTTTCTCCCACTCTCTTTCAGGGACACCAACATGTCGTGGGTTTTTTCTCTTTATATAATCCCATATTTCTCCAAGGTTTTGTTCATTCATTTTTATTCTTTTATTTTCAGTTTTGTCTGAGTTAGTTCAGAGAACTCCTCTTCAATCCCTGAGATTCTTTCCTCAGCTTGATCTACTCTGCTGTTAATAGTAGCCATTGCATTCTTACAGTGTGTTATTCAGCTCTACCAGATGAGTTTGGTTCTTTCCTATAGGGGCTATTTTGTCTATCACCTCCTTTATTGCGTTACTGTAATCCTTAGCTTACTTGGAGTGAGTTTCAACTTTGTCCTTAAGCTCAACGATCTTCATTCCTATCCATATTTTGAATTATATTTTTGTCATTTCAACCATTTCAGCCTCGTTCATAAGTTTTGCTGGGGAACTAGTGTAACCATTTGGAGCAAAGAAGACATTCTGGCTTTTTGAGTTGTCAGAGTTCTTGTGCTGTTTCATTCTTATCTGTGTGAGCTGATGTTTTATTAACTGTGGTATAATTTGAGTACAGTCAGTTGACTTATTTTCTGGATGCTTTCAGAGGGCTGAGGCTTTGTCCAGGGTCTTCGTTTGTAGCAGAGCCCTTGTCCTTGGTTTCACAGAGGGTAATATTAGCAAAGTATTTTTCATATTGAAGTTTGGGCCATGACCCTGTAGATAGTGCTCAAGCATAATGGCTGGTATATAGGCTCTTGCTTAGCCACATGGATCCTTTTTATTTCCTCACAATTGCAGTCAGTATCCCTGTAAATGCTCTAAAAATTTTGGCTTCTCTCTCATGTGACTGTTGGCTGCAGCCCTTGGCTTGGCATTTCCAGGCTGTACACTGCAGCCCTGGGGCAATCTCAATCTTTAAGTTCTTTCCCCAGCTTGGAGGCAGTAGAAGAAAACTTGGAAGTGGTAATTGCAGAGGATCTTTCACTTGTTTCTTGGGGCTCCACCCCATAGAAATGCAGAGTCACTACTAGTCAGTGAAATTGACTTGGAATGGGACCACTACATTGTGGGCCCAAGCTGGGGGACCCTGCCTGGTGAGTAGTGGGAGGGGGGTGGCTCACTGGGGAGACCAATGGTGTCTTCTGCTTAGGACAGCTGCACTTGCTGGAGATGTGGTTAAAACACTCAAGATCTTTGCTGTTCTCCAGTTCAAGAGCAGCAATGGCAGTACCACTGCAGTGACAGTGATAGAAGGGCTTTCAGTTGCCTCTGGAAGCTCCACCTTAGAGATACACAGGGCCACTACTACTGGGAATTTTCTGCCAGGGGATGGAGCAGCTACTCTGCTGGCCCAAGACAGGGCGCCAGCTTATTGAAGAACAGGGGGTCTAGGGTTTACAGAGAGGACAAACTGGGTTCTTCTCCTTATGTGACTGTGTCATGCTGGGAGTGCAAGTAAAACCCCTGATCAGGCTCTTTGTTCCTTCTGTAGTCCGAGGTGAGCAGGGGCAGAACTGCTGTTGCTGTTGTGGCAGTGACAAAGGGCTTGTTGGTTGCCTCTGGAAGCACTTCCCCAGGAAAAAACAGTACCTTAGCAGTAGAAATGCTCAGTCTGGGGTGGGGCAGCTTTTCTGAAGTCCCAAGATGGGGGCCTTACTTGGGGAAGAATGAGGGTTGAGGGCCCACAGGGAGGAGAAATGGAACTCCACACCCTATGGCATAGGGAGGGTATCACACTGCAATCATGAGTAAAGCCCTCAGGCTCTGTTTCCTCTCCAGTCTGAGTTCAGCAAGGGCAGAACCACTGCCTTGGCAGTGGCAGAGGGGCTGTTGTTTTCCTCTGGGAGCTCCTCTCACAGGGAAACACACAGCAACAAGCAGTAGAAATGCTTAGTCATGAGTGAGGCAACTGTGCTATGGTTCTGAGCCAGGGCCTTGTCTGGTAGAGAGTAGAAGGTGGAGGCTCACAGGGTAGAAACACTGGGTTCCTCTTCACACAGTGACTGCAGTGTGCTGGAGGGTCCAGTACAGTGACCAGGCCCTTTGTTCCTTCCGAACCCAAGGACATTATGAGTGGTACCACTGCAGCTGCATTGGTAGAGGGGCTGTAGGTTGTCTCTGGGATTTCCTCCTCAGAGCAATACAGAGCTGCCACCAAGCAAAATGTTCAGATAGGGGCAGGGTGATTGTGCTTGGAGCCCAGGTCAGGAAGCATTGCCCAGCAAAGAGTAGCAGAGGTGGGTAATTGTGTGGAAGGTAGTCTGACCATTTTTCTGTAAGGCTGCTGCTCTGTACAGGGAGGGAGTGGTTGGTGGCAGGGAGGAATGGAGGGTTGGTCAGGGTGGAAGTCTGAGTCTGTCCCCAACCACTATACTCCCTCCAGAACCAGTAGACAATAGGAGTGAAGGTTGTAGAGCAGCAAGAACAGCAGTCTGCCTCTCCCTCTGGAAACTATGTCCCAGGGAATTGCAGAGCTTCCCCCAGTGCCGGAAGTTAAATGGGGTTGGGGTTACCTCACTAGCATACCAGGTGAGACTTATCCTGTGAGGTGCGATGGAGGTGAGGCCTGCAGTGCGTTGCTGCTAAGTCCTGTGGATTCTGTCCATTTTCTAGAGGCACATGAGTGATCCAGGCCTCCCTTATTGCTGTAGCTGTAGCTGCTGGTGCTGGGATGCCCAGGGATCCAAGGCTTCCAGGACTCGACGTGTACCTGAGCATCAGCTCTGTCCAGACCCCATGTAGCTTTCCATGTCAGCCTGGATGTTCTGGTGGGGAGGGCTCACAGAGGAGCTCCTGAACCTTAGAGGTATAAAGTTCCATGGTAGAAGCATGTGTCCCTGAGGACTGTCAATCATTCACTGTTTCCTGGCAGTAGGGAAGAAGAGAACAACCTGACCCATGGTCTCCCCTGTCTTCATGCCAGTCCTCAGTGGGCAGTTTTCCTATCTTACTCATCTCCATTTTCTATAGGTCAGGTTGTTTCCTTGATAAATCCCAATGTGTTTACCTGCAGGTCACTGAGTGACAAACAGAGGCTGCATCAGAGTCACCTAGGGCCTCCTGGTGATGAGCGGTGGTGAAGGGGTGGCTCACTAGAAGAACAACTGGCATCTTCTGCTTCACGCAGCTGCATTTAAGGGACATCTGGCTAAAGCACTAAGGATCTTTGCTGTTCCCCTTTGCCTAAAGGAAACTGTGACAAAGGACATGGAGCAGTGGAGATGAGATACAAGCTGGGCTGGCTATTAGTTTTTGGGGGTCAAAAGTTGTACATGGATTTTCAACTGTGCAGAGGGTTGGTGCTCCTAACCTACATGTTGTCCAACACCCAACTGTATATGTTTATAGAGGTAATATAGTATTAACACTTAAGTGTATGATCTTTGAAGATCAGATAGCTGATGTTCAAATCACAAATTTATCACTTCCCTTCAATTTTTACACTAGTTTTAAGATCCTGCCTTGTCAAGTAACTTCATCTGTGAACCAAACACATCATAAGCACTTGGTAAATTATAGTTATGATTTTTTCTTCATTCCTTACTAGACTATGAATGACTTTATTTCACAAACTATAGCTTAGTAATTATTATGTATCAAAAGCCTATCAAAGTACATGTTCGGTTCTAGCCAATGTTTAATGAATTAATAAAAAAGAGTAAAGCATATATATATATATATATGCCTTATATATATAAATATATATATATGCTGATGTTTTATATGGAGTCACTGGAGTAAGTTTATCTAGGGATATATGAAATGCATAATTTAATGGGGTTTATTTTTGGAAAGTTTTCATAAAATGCCTATTGTAGAACAACCCAGAAACAGACCAACCGCCTGATTAGAGTTCAAACCAGTAAATAGTAAACAACAGTTTTTTTCATCATGTTGCAAACAACATGTTGCCAGCTATCTTTGTTACCTTACTAGGCCACCAGAATCTCCAGATATATGCATCATCTAACATTTATTCTACACGTGATATCTCATGTAATTTTTGCTATGACCTATGAGTTGGATGATATCATATCCACATTATATAGGTAAGGAAATGAAGGCATAGGGAACATATATAACTGGTCCCCACATTTACAGTTAATAGAGGGTAGATCCAGGTCTTGAACTACACAGGCTGCCTCTAGACCTAACTCTCTTAATCATTATGCTATATACATAAGATAAGAGAAACACAGCTGACTCAGGTCCCTTTTGTACAGATAATTCAAAAGAGGGTAGACAATTACTTTCATTTAAAAAAAAAATGGGCTTATTGCTAAAGGGACCTAAACATGGAAAGTTTAGCAAGTATAAAGATATGCCAATCAGTCCAAAATCAGAGTACTCAAAAATTAAAAGCATGTCTTGTTCTATTACAGTATAGTTTTAGTTTTTCTAATTTACTCAAGATTATTTAGGTAATACACAACTTTCTCATTTAACTCGCTAAACATTAGGTTTCAGTAGCACTGAATTATTGTGATTATACTGTGTAACGTTTAAAAAATACCAGCAATAAATTATACATTATAGAGAGAGTATAAAATATACCCTTATTGCAACTTCTTGGCAGTAAGTAAATCCTTGACCTGCTTTTGGAGAAAAGACATGTAAAACAAGGGGAATGTAGTTCAAGAGGAAAATATACCAAGCCTTAAAAAATAAAACAAAATAAAAACCTTTCTTCTTTTATAAGTCTGGATCTATGGGAAACATTTAGTTACTAAAGTTTGCTTTGGGGTCCACTCCCCCTTTCACAAGATTCACTTTTCCCCACTTCTCTTCCTCTATTCTCACAAATAATTAATGAGGATCTTGCCTGCTGCCTATAAAATACATATATTCATAGTAATCAATTTCTGGGCTGTGAGATATTTGAATGCCTGCAAGGAAGGCATTGAAAGAAAAGCATGTGTTATCCTTTCAGGCACTCAGACTTGATCAACAGAAAGTTATTTGCATGAACTTCATTTCCCTAGCTTCTGTTAAGAATAGCTCTCAATGCGCTATCATTTACAGTTATGCTTTTGGCCTTTATCATAAGTTGATAAAGAAAAGCCACTGGAAGATTATTTGCTGTTTATCTGTTGTCAAACAAGTGTCTCAATATATCAGTCAATGTCCTCTAAAAAAGGTACTGTGTGATAAATTACTCTGTGTTTCTATCATTAGAAAAAGTTAATGATGAATTGATGGGTGCTGACGAGTTGATGGGTGCAGCACACCAACATGGCACAAGTATACATATGTAACAAACCTGCACGTTATGCACATGTACCCTAGAACTTAAAGTATAATAAAAATAAAATAAAATAAAAAATAAAAAAAATAAAAAAAAACAAAAAAAAAGAAAAAGTTTGTTTTTGATGAATATTTGATAAGCTTCTGTTTATCAAATAATAAATGAAAAAGGCAGAGAAGTAGCAATCAGAAAATAACCAGGAGCATGCAATATCATGGGGCTCAAGAGAAGAAAATCATCAAAATTTGTAAGTGGTCAGAAAAGGGGATGATTTGTGGGATAACGCTTCAATCTGTTCACTGATAACTTTTGTCAGAGTAGATTAAGAGGGGTTGGCATTGAGTCAGTCACAGTCTAATGTTTTGGCCTTAGCTTTCCCTCCTGTCCCCTGGGGTCTTTATACAGAGCCTCATTCAATTTTCTTAACCTAGGACAGCCATCCAGAGTTTCTAGTGACTATGCTAGTACTCAACCATTAAAATTCCTCTCATATAAATTTCACCCTTTTGGGGAACAAGTCACATTTTTTCTTTTCTGAGTAAAAGGAAATATCTTCTTGGCAACATATATTTTATACCAGAGCTTTAAAACTTCTGTCTTTGTTCCTTAACCCATTTATCGCACTGATGAGGATGAATAGTTTCATCCAAAGGCTAGCTTTCCAAAACTCTCAAATCACACTGCTTAAGCATTTTTCTACCATGCTTCATTATACATGCTGGAGTAGGCCAACAACCACAAAATGACAATCTCATTAAATTACATGTATTAAAAAATATGATAAATATTTGCCTTATTAGGTACTTTTTCATCACAAATTGTAAAAAAACAGTCTTTGATAGAGTGTTTAGCATAGTCCTTCTTCTTCTTCTTCTTTTTTTTTTTTTTTTAAACAGAGTCTTGCTCTATCACCCAGGCTGGAGTGCAGTAATGTGATCTCAGCTGACTGCAACCTGCAACTCCTGGGTTCAAGTGATTCTCCTGCCTCCGTCTCCCAAGTAGCTGGAACTACAGATGCCTGCCACCACGCATGGCTAATTTTTGTATTTTTAGTAGAGACAGGGTTTCAATATGTTGGCCAGGCTGGTCTTGAACTCTTGACCTCGTGATCCCCCCACCCCAGCCTCTCAAAGTGCTGGGATTACAGGGGTGAGCCACCACGCCTGGCTCTGAATAGTCCTTCTTTATAAGAAACAATAATAGACCGATAATTGGAATTTAAAAAATAGACCACTACCATTTATCTTTTAATTTATTGTATTTTAAGATCTTTATTCAAAGCTCAGATAAATGTAAAGGTGGCGTAGAGGGAAAGAAATTGCACTTGAAACTAATTCTGCTTTTTATGGGGCTTTCATTCAAGAATGAGTACATTAATTTTCCATATGCCCTTTCTGAGACCACACCCCACAAAGTCTCAGAAATTAAAGGCACTATATATAATAAAAAGTGAGTATAAAGTGAAGGATTAAAACAAGAAGCTATGTAGAAAGTCTATATGAAGAGCATTAGACACCCAGATCTCTTCCTCTTGCCTGATTAGCTAGAAGACATTATCCATATTTCATCCTTTAAGGAGTAGAACGATTGTTCTTTGTGGAAACCAAGTGAAAAATTCTCCAAGATTTTGAATACCGGGAAAGGTTAGTCATAATATTTAGGGGCTACAAAAGAGATTAAACAAAAGTTTACATACTGAATGCCAAGACATCAGTTCTGTCCCCTGTCTAGATCCCAGTATTCTGATATATATTTCAAAGGTTCCAAAGAGCAATGATGAGATCATGCACATTCTGGGTGATGTGGCAGTAGAAAAGACAAGTGTTGGAGGAGAGTAAATAAGGCAATAGAAACAATTCTCATAAGGACGTCAAATCTCTCATAAGTAACTCATGGGTAGAAACTAATAGAATATTGTTTCAAAATTATTAGAAAAATGATTTTGAACCTGGATATCTAGACTCAGCTAAACAATAAAGTTAGAGATGTGACTACAAATTTTCAGATATGCGAATATACATGCTTACCTTTGAGTGGCATAAGGAGAAGAGCATTGTCAAGAGTTTGAAATACTTCAGAGTGAAAAATCAGTTATCATAAAATAAAGTTCACAGAATTTACCAAAAAGAAACATATTCTGTCAGGTTTCGAATAACCTTTAAAAAACAAAAACAAAAACAAAAAAAACTTGAAGTGGGTGGAGTAAATTGGAAGTGAGAAAGAGAAGTCAGTGTGTACAGAAAATTCTGCCAAAAGCTAACTGTGAAGAGGAGAGAAAGACAGGACAGGACAGTTTTTTTATAAAGTTGATTTTGTTTTTTATGTTTTCCCTCTAAGCTCTTGAAGTCATTCTTTAAGAAGAGCTCTTTTATTGAGAGGAAATTAAGTGTACATGTATGTTGATGGAAGTAGACAGAATGCAAGCAATAAAAAGCCTGGAGGTAGAAAGTCAGAACTGATGTAGCAGTTCAAGTTATCACAGATATATGTTATTTTTATCTTTGTGTTCCACTTCTTAATACATGACTTCCATTATCAAGGTCATGTCATAGTCCAAGATGGTAATTGCCATCAGCAGGAAGAAAGTAAAAACAAGGAACAAAAAGTGACTTCTCCTCAATCAACTTTCTTTAAGGAACATTCCCAGAAGAGCCTCATAGAAGTTTCACATACAACTTCTAGGCCAGAGCTTAGTCATATGGTACATTTAGCTACAAAGAAATCTGGAAAATGTAGTCTTTTATTTTAAGTTCCAAAATGCCCAGTTATAATTTGGAATTCTGCCTATGGGCATCTCTGTATCTGGGATGACTCTTCAAAGTTACTATGCTCTTTTATCCCTGCAACAGACAGACTCCAATATAAACTTTCCTCTGGGAAAGAGTATAACCTTGGCAAAGGTCAATACACAATTTTATGGACAAAGCCATGAGCTGTCAGTAGTTTATCTTTTTAGTTGTTAGGCAATGGATACAGTCAGGAAGAAGGAATCTGGGAAGAGCACTACAATATGCACTGTATCTGGTAAATGTGGTGGAGACAAAAATAGGTAAGTGATGAGTATATTGATAAGTGAATTGTTAGAGCACAAGGTTGCAACTATATAGGGAAGGATAAGGACTAACAGCAAGAGACTATAAATTCTTATTAGTTGGATACAGAACGGTAAAAAGTTTATATTTCTAACTCTAAAGTAATTCAAGACTAGAATTTCTGGTAGGCATATAGTAATTGGTAAATCTATAATCAAAACCTGGGAAAACTGAATCCAGTACCTTTGTTCTTATCTCTCTGACAACAGAGCTTGAGATGTAGTGGAAGCCAGTAATTCAGCTGTCATGTACTAAAAAATGACAATGAGTGACTGAGAGGCATAAACCTGACAGAGGGAATGAGGGAAAAATATTGTGTGACATGAATCTCAAAAGAGTAATTTTTAACAGCAATATGAGAATGTAAGACTATAATTCTGGATCAAGAAAGATGCCATACCCATGGTACGATGGCACCAGATCAATTTTCAGTTCTGACCTTAAGAAGAATGTGATTTTTTTTTCATCAAAGCATTCAAAGATGATTTCTCCCCTACTTATCAATCTAGCCACTCACCCACTTGGAGATAACACTGCTAAACTGCCTGAGGTGTGGGAAGTTAATCTCCATAAAAGAAGCTAGATACTCTGCAGTCATGTTCAAAATTGTAAAGCCTTTTGTAGACTTTCCTAGGATCAACAAGTAATTGTAACCCAAGGTTCTCAGGTTTTGGGGGAGATACTGAAAAATTATCCACTGGTAACTTGCACCTTGACTTCTTGTTAAAGAAAAGTTTCTGGAAAAAGCCTAGCCATGGTACAACAAAAACCGATTGCATTCAGAGATGACTGAGTTGGAGATGAACTTTTTTGAACTCCTCTCATTGCCATACTAAAAATCGTGCCAGAGACAAGCTTACTGTCCATTTTCTATACATTTGACATATGTAGAAGCATGATTGACAACTGCGCCTGTGTTGACTCCATCTCTACATAAAATGACTCAGCTAAATAGCCTAATAAAAGCCCTGTTTTCACCTTGTTTTGAGAAGTCACTATTTGGTGGTACTATCCCCAGGGTCTACATTTCTTGTTGCAAGTAATAAAATCCCCTTCTTGGAACAACACACACTGAGGCCTGTATGGGGCCAGGGGGAAGGGAGAGCATCAGGATAAATAGGTAATGCGTGCGAGCTTAATACTTAGGTGATGGGTTGGTAGGTGGAGCAAACCAACATAGCACATGTTTACCTACGTAACAAACCTGCACATCCTGCACATGTATCCCGGAACTTAAAATAAAATAAAATTTCCTTGTTAAATCCTCCTTGATGACTAATAACAATCTGTGATAAGTCATGAGGGCTTTGAAACAACAACTTAACAAATGTAGAAATGTAGTAGGAAAAATGCAGCATGGCATGCCTAACAAAAGATAAGTTCTTCATATTATGGGCTGCAGTAGTCTTAGTTTCTTATTGAGGAAGGAACAGTGACTATACCAGAACCTGATGTTTACCCTCCACATTTTACATGCCATATGCATATATAGTAAACTGCATAAGTTCTTACTCCTGAGGGTGAGGTTGGTCATTTTCAACAAATCAATATTAGGGCTATTACCATCAAGAATCTGATATGAAGTGAATAAAACCTGAAAACAACAAGATTTATAGAATGTTACTTCTATTAAACTTATTAATCTGTTTGTGTGCTACACATTACACAATATATTGGATACATAAATAATACCTGAAATTTAATTGATTACCATAGACGTAATTGACCAATCACATCATAAGCAAAGCATATTCTTTGTTCAGTTAGTTTGATCATAGAGCAAAGATGCAGAAGCTGGAGCTTCCTAACTCAATACTGCTCTGTCATTGTTTCCGTTCTGCTCTGAATTTTTGCTCATATGATAGCTGTAAAATAATAATAATACTTTATCTTACATAGCTATGAAAATGCTAAGCTGATGATAGGCAATATCCCATTTTTCAAAACAATTAATAATGTATTGTATTTAACTCAATATGTACAAAATTTTGTTATTTCAACATGCAATGAACATAAAAATAACGAGGTATTTCATATTCTTCTTTTATTTTCTTTTTTTTATTATTATACTTTAAGTTCTAGGGTACATGTGCATAACGTGCAGGTTTG
>NW_012116833.1:101527-110983 GCF_000951035.1 Colobus angolensis palliatus | reverse complement strand
TCTGACCAGCTTTGATCCGTTGCTGGTGATGGGCTGCACTCCTTTGCTGGGGGAGATGCGCTCTTATTTTTTGAATTCCCAGCTTTTCTGCCCTCCTTTTCCCCATCTTTGTGGTTTTATCTGTCTCTGGTCTTTGATGATGGTGATGCACTGATGGGGTTTTGGTATAGGTGTCCTTCCTGTTTGAGAGTTTTCCTTCTGACAGTGAGAACTCTCAGCTATAGGTCTGTTGGAGATTGCTTGAGGTCCACTCCAGACCCCGCTTGCCTGGGTATCAGCAGCAGAGGTTGCAGAAGATAGAATATTGCTGAACGGCGAGTGTACCTGTCTGATTCTCACTTTGGAAGCTTCCTCTGAGGGGTGTACTCCACCCTGTGAGGTGTGGGGTGTCAGAATGCCCCTAGTGTGGGATGTCTCCCAGTTAGGCTACTCAGGGGTCAGGGACCCACTTGAGCAGGCAGTCTGT
Organism: Colobus angolensis palliatus; assembly: GCF_000951035.1. Lineage (NCBI taxonomy): Eukaryota > Metazoa > Chordata > Mammalia > Primates > Cercopithecidae > Colobus > Colobus angolensis. Next base: position 110,517 of record NW_012116833.1, on the reverse strand, counting down.
CCCTTCTCAGATCTCAACCTCCGTGTTGGGAGATCCACTGCTCTCTTCAAAGTTGTCAGACAGAGTCGTTCGTCTGCACAGGTCTCTGCTGCTTCCCCTGTTATTTTTTTAGCTGAGCCCTGTCCCCAGAGGCAGAGTCTACAGAGACAGGCAGGTTTCCTTGAGCTGCTGTGAACTCCACCCAGTTGGAGCTTCCCAACAGCTTTGTTTACCTACTTAAGCCTCCGCAATGGTGGGCGCCCCTCCCCCAGCCTCACTGCTGCCCTGCGGTTAGATCCCAACAGACTGCTGTGTTAGCGAGGAGGGAGGCTGCGGGGGTGTGGTACCCTCCCGGTCAGATGTGGGGTATATTCTCCTGGTGTGCCCGTTAGCCTACATCGCAGTATTGGGTTGGGAGTTACCCGATTTTCCAGGTGTTGTGTGTCTCAGTTCCCCTGGTTTGGAAAAGGGATTCCCTTCCCCCTTGCGATGCCTCACTCTGCTTCAGCTCTCCCTGGTCGAGCTGCAACAGTTGAGCAGCACCGATTGTCCAGCACTCACTAGTAAGATGACCCCAGTACCTCAGTTCAAAATGCAGAAATCACCGGTCTTCTGTGTCCTTTGCACTGGGAGTTGGAGACTGGAGCTGTTCCTATTCGGTCATCTTGCTCTGCGCCCCCTATTTTCTTAATTTTATTTTCATTTGACAATTTTTTTTTATATTTATGAGATATGATATGTTTTGATGTATGTATACATTGTGAAATAATTATATCAATCTAAATAACATATTCTTCACATACTTTTTTATAGAGAACAGTAAAATCTATTATTTTAGCAATGTTGAAATATATAATGCATTATTATTGTCTATGTTTGTCATTTTGTGCAATACAGCTACAAAATTGATTCCTCCTCTTTAACTGAAATTTTGTACCCTTTGCGTAGTATATTTCCATTCTTCACCCCACCCTATCCCAGGCTCTGGGTAACCATCACTTTACTCTCTACTTCTGTAAGTTCACTGTTTTTAGATTCCACATATAAATGAGATCCTGTGGTATGCATGGCTTTGCCTGGTTTACTTCACTTAGCATAATGTCCACCAGATTTATACATGTTATCACAAACGACAGAATTTTCTTTTTTGTGTGTAAGGCTAAATAGTAATTCCAATGAGTGTATTTGTATTTATACATAAATATATACATGTATATGCATGTATACACACACATACACACATGCACCCACACGTAGCATTTTCCATACCATTTGTTCATTCACGGATACAGAGGTAGATTTAATATTGTGAATGTTGTAAACAAATCTACAAAGAACATGAAAGTGCAACTATCTCTTTGAAATACTATTTCATCTCCATTGACTATATACCCAGAGATGGTACTGCTTAATTATATGGTAATTCTAATTTTAGTTTTCTGAGAAAACTCTAATTCATTCTCCATAATGTCTGTACCAATTTACATGCCCATCAACAGTGTGCAAGGATTCCCTTTGCTCTGAATCTCTGCCAACACTTGTTATCCTTCATCTTTTGGATAATAGCCTTTCTAACAAGTGTGAGGTAATATCTCACTGTGATGTTAATTTACATATTCCTGATAGTAATGCTGAAAATTTTTTATAAACCAGTTGGCCATTTGTATGTCTTTTTTGAGAAATGTCTATTCAAGTATTTTGCCCATTTTTAATGGAGTTATAATTTTTTACAAAATGAAGATTTTGTGGCAACTCTTTTTTTTTTTTGGTTTTTCATTTTTTATTTATTTATTTATGTATTTATTTATTTATTTATTATTATACTTTAAGTTCTAGGGTACATGTGCATAACGTGCAGGTTTGTTACATATGTATACTTGTGCCATGTTGGTGTGCTGCACCCATCAACTCGTCAGCACCCATCAATTCGTCATTTATATCAGGTATAACTGGCGATCTGGCTGTGACATCTGTCACCCCATTGATCGCCAGGGTTGATTCGGCTGATCTGGCTGGCTAGGCGGGTGTCCCCTTCCTCCCTCACCGCTCCATGTGCGTCCCTCCCGAAGCTGCACACTCGGTCGAAGAGGACGACCATCCCCGCTAGCGGAGGACCAGTCTTTGGTCAAGGGTATAGGAGTAGCTGCGCTCCCCTGCTAGAACCTCTAAACAAGCTCTCAAGGTGGCAACCCTTTTTTAAGCAAGCCTATCACTGCCATTTTTTTCAGCAGCATGTGCTCACTTCATGTTTCTGGGTCACATTTTGGTAACTCTTAAATATTTCAAAATTTTCATTATTGTTACACCTGCTATAATGATCTGTGATCAGTGATCTTTCATATTGTTATTATAATCATTTTGGAACACCACAAACCATGCCCATGCAAGATGGCAAACATAACCAATAAATTTCAAGTGTATTCTGATCGCTCCACCAACAGGCTGTTCACCCATATCTCTCCCTTTCCTCAGACCTCTCCATTCCTTCAGACACAACAATATTGAAATTAGCCCAATTAGCAACCCTACAACGGTCTCTAAATATTCATAAGAAAAGTTACGAGTCTCTTACTTTATATCAAAAGCCAGAAACAACTTATCTTACTGAGGAAGGGATGCTGAAAACTGAGATGGATCAAAAGCTAAGCCTCTTACATCAGTAAGCCAAGTTGTGAATGCAAAGAAAAAGTTCTTGAAGGAAATTAAAACTGTTACTTCAGTGAACACGTACATGATATGAAAGCGAAACAGTCTTATTGCTGATCTAGAGAAGTTTTAGTGGTCTGGATAGAAAATCAAGTAAGCCACAACATGCACTTAAGCCAAAGCCTAATCCAGATGAAGACCCCTAATTTCTTCCATTTTATGAAGGCTGACAGGTGAGGAAGCTGCAGGAAATATTGATTCATGAGTTTTAATAAGTTTAGCCTTATCCATAACATAAAAGTGCAAGGTGAAGCAACAAGTGCTGATGTAGAAGTTGCAACAAGTTATCTAGAAAATCTACTTAAGATAACTGATGTAAGTGGCTACACTAAACAACAGATTTTCTATGTGCAAACAGCTTTATACTCACATAAGATGTCGTAGAATCCTTTCATACCGCAAGAGGAGATGCCAATGCCTGGTCTCAAAGCTTCAAAGGACAGGCTGACTCTCTTTTTAAGGGCTAATCCACCTAGTGACTTTAAGTTATGCCAATGGCCATTTAATATTCTGAAAATCATAGGGTCCCTAAGAAATGTGGTAAACATACTCTGCCTGTGTTCTATAAATGGGGCAAAAAAACCTGAATAACAACAAAGTCTGGATGACAACACATCTCTTCAGAGCATAACTTATTGACTACTTTAAGCCACTGTGAGACTCACTGTTCAGAAGAAATATTTTTTTTCCAAAATATTACTGCTCATTGACAATGTATACAGTCACCCAAGAGCTCATATGGGCATCTATAAGGAGATTTTTATGACTGCTAACACAGCATCCACTCTGTGGCCCATGGACCAAGGAGGAATGTTGACTTTTAAGCCTTATTACTTAAGAAATACATGTTATAAAACAATAGCTGCCATAGATAGTGATTTCTCTGATGGATCGTGGTAACTGAAATTGAACACCTTCTGAAAAAAATTCATTATTCTAGATGCTATTAAGAAAATGTGTGATTCATGGGAAGAAGTGAAAATATCAACATTAATAGAAGTTTGGCATAAGTTTTTTTCTAATGCTTAGCAATAATTTTGAAGGGTTCAAGACTTCAGTAGAAGAATTCACTGTATATGTGGTAGAACTAGCAAGATAACTAGAATTAGACATGCAGCCTAAAGATGTGAATTAATTACTGAAATCTCATAATAAATCATGAACGAATAAGGGAATACTTTTTTATGGGTAAACAAAGAAAGTGGTTTCTTGAAATGGAATCTACTATTAGTGAAGATGCTGTGAACACTGTTCAAATGACAACAGAGGATTTAGAATAAAGACACATGCACACATATATTTATTGCAGCACTATTCACGATAGCAAAGACTTGGAATCAACCCAAATGCTCATCAATGATGGACTGGATAAAGAAAATGTGGCACATATACACCACAGAATATTATGCAGCCATTAAAAAGGACGAGTTCACGTTCTTTGCAGGGACATGGATGAAGCTGGAAACCTACACAGGAACAGAAAACCAAACACCAAAAGTTCTCACTCATAAGTGGGAGTTGAACAATAAGAATACATGGACACAGGGAGGGGAACATCACCCTTTGGGGCCTGTCGGGGGTGGGAGGCTAAGAGAAGGATAGTAATAGGAAAAATACCTAATGTAGATGATGGATTGATGGGTGCAGCAAACCACCATGGCATGTGTATACCTATATAACAAACCTGCACATTCTGCACATGTATCCCACAACTTAAAGTACAATTTTAAAAAGGCATTATAAAGATGTATCAAGCAATTAATAAAAATAAAATGTATGGAAAAAAGAATATGATACAAACCTAGTTGGCAATGCAGTGGCAGAGTTTGAGAAAATTGACACCAATTTTGAAAGAAATTCTACTGTGACTAAAATGATATGAAACATCATCTCATCATGCAGATAAATCTTTTCATAAAAGAAGTCAATAGATGTGACAAAGTCTATCATTGCCTTATTTTAAGAAATTGCCAGAGTCATCCCAAACTTCAGCAACCACCACTCTGATCAGTCAGTAGTCATCAGCATAGAGGTAAGACTCTTCACCAGCAAAAAATACTATTGAACCCCTGTCAGTAGTTATGAACCAACACTACACACCTATTAGAATGGCTAAAATCCACAAAGCTGATGATATCAATTGCTACTGAGGATGCAGAGAACAAAAATTCTACCACTTGGTAGACATTTCAGCAGTGTCCAACAAAGTTAAATATAGTATTACCATATGACCAAGGAGTCATGTTCTAGGTATTTACACAACTGATTAGAAGAATTACATTTACACAAATACTTGTATGCAAATGGATTATGGTAGTCTTGTTTATAGTTGTCAAATTGTGAAAACAACCAAGATACTCTTTAATAGATCAAGGGAAAAACAAACTGTGGTACAATTATAAAATCACATATTATTTGATAGAAAAAGAAACTATGGGTATATTTAACAAGCTTAATAACATTTAAATAAATTTTGCGTAACAGAGTGATGGTGAATACAAAAATCTAAGCATTTGTCAAAACCCATAAACCTTTACGGCACAAAGGATCAACCATAACTATTCAAATTTTTTTTAAAGTGTATCAATAAAGATACTGGAGGAATACCAGAATGGAATCCAAGCTGTGATGAAAAATTCTAATTGCATTACCGGTGTATGAGATAAACTCATTGAAGAAGGTATGAGATAAAAGCTGAGCTAAGTAACTTTGTCGAACAGTGTTTTCACTGAAAAGCATCAGAGTGAATACAAAAGAAACTCTGCCACAGGTACTGGACCCCCATCGATAGAACTGTTTCTCATAAGAGTATGGGTTAACAATTATAAACTGCTGTGTGTTTATACTGGGATTGGGCAATTGATAATAGAAATGAGATTATCTAATGATGAGACAGTGAATTACTGATATTTCACCTTCAAAGGACAGTTTTGTTTTGTATTTTTGTTCTGGTGTAATGGGTAAGACTGAACCTGAGAGTGGAAATCAGTTTACTTGCTTTCAGATTTGAAGAAATGAGTAAGTGAAGATTTAGGCTGCTTATTATAAATTAGTCTCTTGACACAATGTTAATTATAATACCAAAAATGATACTTGCAGATCTGATGTCTAAATTGTTCTTGCCACTTGTAAAGAACCCTTTGTTAACTGTGATAAGGAAATGCCATGAAGACAACCAGTAGGGTCTTAGAATTGTTTTTTCTTTTATTTGCACAACAGCTGCCTTCTATTTTGCCTTTCAATGTGTATAATTTATGCTCTGCAGAACTGCATTAAAATGTTTTAAAAATCTGACATTTTATTTGTTTTACTGGGTTGTAAGTTTTTTAATGGCAGAGAGTATGTCTTTTGTAATTTAGAGTATTTCACAGTGCTGCACATAGAGTAGAAATCAGTAAACATCTGTTGAAAAATCAAGTTTTCAAATAATCACACTTTGGAAAAAGGATTTTGAGTTAAAATATTTCAAATTTAAAATTCTAAAGTTTAACATTGAATTAAAATATACAAAAATTCTAGTTAAGATAATTACATTTACTTTCATAATATTTGTCATCATTTCTTAGAAATCCACCAAAAAACAAATACTCTTGGGGCACTTTTTTTTTTTTTTTGAAAAGAGAATTACTATTGTAGGAGCTCCTCTAAAAGAAATAAAGATTTTATTTGAAAAGGGAATGACAGAGAGAGACAAAGAAAAAGTTGGAAAGGGTAGAAAGAAGTAAAGAAAAGGAGATGGACAGGAGGAAACTGAAGCAGAGATTGAGAAAAACAGAGAAGAAAAAATGATGCAGACAGAGCAAAACAGAACAAAATAAGGCACAGATACACTACAGAAAATGAGATAGGGAGACGGAAGAAAATAGAGAGAGTGAGAAAGGGTGAAAAATATAAAAACTAATGAACATATACAAAGAGAAAGGAGTCATGAAAGAAAGAAACAGATAAAATCTGGAAAGAGATTACAAGAGAGATGGGTTTAGATCAGAAGAGATGGGGTAAGCACACTCCTTCGTCTCTCTCCCACTGAATGCAACTATCCAAGGATTCTAAAATGTAAATGGTAATAGGAAAATTGGAGAAATAGATCACAATTTGATATACCACCAAGCCAGGGGTAAGTTTGCTATGCCACACCACTTTTCCTGGTATTGACTGACTTGTCTAAAAGACAATTGAAAATCTAGACTGCCATACTGAGTGCAGACAAAAAGAGCTTTAGAAGAATACCTTTCTATCTGGTCTAATTTACAGGAAAGGGAATGTCTAAGTTTCAAAGAACTTTGGGGAAATTATTTTAGTTATTTTGTCTCTTCAACCTTATTCCAACACCCAGGTATGCTATTGTGTCAAAGTGGTAGTTTGGGCTGGGTAGATGTCTAAAACTCTCAGAGATAAAAGAGTCTCTCTCTGTGACAGAACAAGTTGTTGTCCCAAGAGTGTGTGATATATCCCAATTATATTTGATTTCTATGTCTACTAACTGCTTTCCCTGGAATGCAGCCACAGTGGTGAAATATGTACAGCAGAGTAAAGAAACTAAGGCCTTGTATTTCTGGTAAAAAACAACAGGAGAGTATTCAGGAAACTATAAAGTGTGGAAGAAATCATGGAGTTGATGAAAATAATAAGCAATTTCATAAAGTGGTATATGTATACCTGGGGTCATCTCTAAGGATCACATGCATGGATCTATCTTATAGAGCACACCAATGGCTTTAAAAATTGATCTCCAGAAGAAACTACCACTAAGGTTACAGAACAGATACTTGGTGGTACACATGCAAGATTCATCCAGATAACATTATAAAGGTTATATAAACTGAACTGGTGATATTTGATTCACAGACCACAGAGGGCATGTAGGAATTTATGGACTAGACCAAATTTATTTCCTACTAAAACAAACAAAACAAAAAAAGAAATCAAGTTTCTCCTTAGGATTCAAAATTCAGTGCCTAAAGAGTCAAACTCACTGTACAGATTGAAAATGCTATAGAGACTGTGAAAACTGTAGTGACATTTGAAGAAAAGCCCACAGAATGTGGGTAGAAAATTGTGGCTTGACCCTCATTAAGTCAATTGCTTCTAATACAAAACAAAAGACAAATCAAAATTCCACTTAGAATTTAAACAAGATCTAAGTCTCCATAATATAATATCCAAAAATACAAGAAATAATCCAACAACACATGGCACATAAAGAATCAGGAAGTCACATCTTTCAAGGGAACTGATAATTAGCAGATATAAATCCAAAAATGATACATATGTTATAATTATAAAAAAATCAGACTTTAAAGCAGCTATTATATAATTATATTCCAAAAAGTAAAGGCTACCCTTTTTCAAACAAATGGTAAAATAGAAAGTCTCAGCAAAGTAATAGATGTAAAGAAGATCCAAGTAAAAATTAGGGATATGAAAAATCCAAAAACCAAAATATAAAACTTACTATATTAGATTAATAACAGAATGGAAATGACAGAGGAAAAAGTTGACATACTTGAAGACAAATCAAGAAAAAATATTCTGTCTAAAGACTAACAAAAATTAAAAGAGCCGTGGAGGAGTACAGGACTGCAACAGAAACTCTAACATTCAAACATTAACAATACTTAACATTAAAGGTAGCTGGTCCAAATATACCATTAAAAGGGCAGAGATGGTTTGAGTGTATTTTTTAAAAAGACTAAATTATATGGTATCTGCAAAGAAACTTTATTTGCTATAATGACATAGGTCCTTTAAAGGAAACAGGATAAAAATATTTCTCATTGAAACTAATTTAAAGAAAACTTGAATGGCATTATGAAACATAGGAGATTTCAGAGCAAGGAAAAGTACTATATATCAAAAGGGGAACATTATGTAGTTATAAAAGGGTCACTTCATCAAGAAAGTATAACATAAAAATTCTAAAGGTACATGCACCTAATAATATATAAATATAAAAAAGCAAAAAATGCTTAAAATGTCTAAAGCAAAAAATTGATAGAACTGAAAAGATAAATAGAAAATAGAGAAAGGAGAAATGGAAATTGATAGATGTTAACAACCAACTCAGAAATTCATAAACTTCTAGACAGAAAAAAATCAACAAAGATGTAGAAAAAACTGAACAACATCATCAATAAAGATGATATAAATGATATTTGTAGAACCTTCTACTCAGCAATAGCAGAATACAAATTTCTTTCAAGAGTCCGTGGAGTCTTCACCAAAAAATTTTTGCAATCTACTCATCTGACAAAGGGCTAATATCCAGAATCTACAAAGAACTCAAACAAATATACAAGAAAGAA
>NW_012116833.1:90249-100712 GCF_000951035.1 Colobus angolensis palliatus | reverse complement strand
TATTATATTTCATATAGATATCCAGTCACTCCAAAATTTGATACTGCACAGAACATTTTTCCCTACCAGTCACTAATTCCACCTCTGTTTTGTAATAACTGTATTTTTATATATATGTATATATGCAGAAATATATTCATGTTTTTGGACTCTATAATTTGTTCCATTAATCTTGTAATCTGAACATATGCAAATACCATTTTTTAAAATATTAATTATAGCTTTATAACATATCTGGATATCTGGTAGGAAAATATCTCTACTTTTTATTCTTCTTCAAGCTTGTTTGGTCTATTCTTGTACATTACACTGTCAAGTAGTTTTGGAACAATTTTCTGAGTAAATTCTATTATTATTTGAATTGGAGTTACAGTTAATTTAGGACACTAAAGACGAGATGATTATCGTCTTTATGAAATTAATTTTTTCATTTGGACACATACATATCTCCATTTATTCAGGTATTTTTTAAAATATATTTCTTTTTTATTTTATTTTATTTTTATTTTATTTTGAGATGGAGTCTTGCTCGATCTCACATCACTGCAACTTCCGCTTCCCTGGTTCAAGTAATTCTCCTGTCTCAGCCTCCAGAGCAGCTGGTATTACAGGTGCGCACCACCATGCCCAGTTAATTTTTGTATTGTTGTAGAGATACGGTTTCACCATGTTGGCCAGGCTAGTCTCGAACTCCTGACCTCAAGTGATCTATCCGCCTCGGACTCCCAAAATTCTGGGATTGCATGCATGAGTCACTGTGCCTGGCCATAAAAAAGTATATTTAAACATTCTCTTTACATCTTGTCATTTAGCATCAGGATCATATCTCTATTGAAAACAAAAATATATTGATAGCATGGACCTTGACATATGTGTCTTTGTGTCTTCTACAGTATTTATTACATTGTTAGGTATATGAAATTAAATCCACAGTTCATACTTGAATTTAAAATGACAGTTGACAATGTGGTTCTTACATTATACTCACCACAATTCCTTAATACTAGATAAAAAATGTTTCACGAGAAAACTGAGATGGTTATAAACATCAAGACAAAAATAGCAAATAAATTATTTGTCATTTAATGTCAGATAACAGAATTAATTCTGTGTGGTAAAGAAGTTGTTCATGCCTAATTTAAGGCAAATTTAACTTATGTACTATTTTGTTATTTTTGTTGTTGAATTTATTTATCTGTTTAGCTTTTATTATTATTTTAGTTGACATATTAATTGTCTCTATTTCAGGTACAGTGTAATTTTTAATACATGTGTACAATGCATAATGATTGAGTCAGGGAAATCAAAATATCTATTACCTCAAAAATTTACTATTTTTATGTGTTGAGAATACTCAAAATGATCTTTTCTAGCTAATTGAAAATATACAATAAATTATAATTAACTGTAGTCACCCTAAGTGTTATAAAACACTACAATGTATTCCTCCAATTTGTATCAGCTAACCAATTCCCCCATTCCCTATATCCCTTCCCCACTTCCAGATTTAAATAACCACTATTATAATCTCTGCATCTATCAGATCATTTTTATAGCTTCCATATATGAGTGGTAATGTGCGGTGTTTATCTTTCTGTGCCTAGATTATTTCACTTAAAATAAAGCGATGTATGTTTTTCTGAATGGTAGGCTTTCATTTTTATGGCTAAATAGTATTCCATTGAGTTTATATACTATATTTTCTCTTTTCTAAATGTTAACTTTTATTTTAGGTTTTGAGGGTACATATGTAGGTTTTAAATATGAACATTTTACAATCCCACCAACAGTGTAAAAGTGTTCCTATTTCTCCACATCCTCTCCAGCACTTGTTGTTTCCTGATTTTTTAATGATTGCCATTCTAACTGGTGTGAGATGGTATCTCATTGTGGTTTTGATTTGCATTTCTCTGATGGCGAGTGATGATGAGCATTTTTTCATGTGTCTGTTGGCTGTATGAATGTCTTCTTTTGAGAAATGTCTGTTCATCATTCTTAGCAAACTATCACAAGAAGAGAAAACCAAACACCGCATGTTCTCACTCATAGGTGGGAACTGAACAATGAGATCACTTGGACTCGGGAAGGGGAACATCACACACTGGGGCCTATCATGGGGAGGGGGGAGGGGGGAGGGATTGCATTGGAGAGTTATACCTGATATAAATGATGAATTGATGGGTGCTGACGAGTTGATGGGTGCAGCACACCAACATGGCACAAGTATACATATGTAACAAACCTGCACGTTATGCACATGTACCCTAGAACTTAAAGTATAATAAAAAATAAAAAATAAAAAAATAAAAATAAAAAATAAAGAAATAAAAGACTGAAGCAAATTTGGCAAAAGTTAAATTTGCTAAATCTGACAGATTTATTTAGCAAATCTGCTAATTTGCTATATAAACAAACAAACAAAAAATGAACATTTTGCATGACGGTGAGGTTTGGGGTATGAATGACCCCACCAACCAGTCACTGAGTGTATTACCGAAAAGGTAGTTTTTTCACCCTTGACCTCACTGTCCCTTCTCTCTTTTGTAGTCTCCAGTGTCTATTGGAACAATTGTTATATCCACCTGTTGTCAATGTTTTGCTCACACTCATAAGTGAAAAAATGTGGTTTTTCATTTTCTATTTCTTCATTAATTCACTTAGAATATTAGCTTCTAGCTGCATCCATGTTGCTACAAAATATATGATTTTTTTTTGTTTTGCTTTATGGCTGCATAGTATTTCATGTTGTAGTATATACCACATTTTCTTTATGCAGTCCACCATGGGTGAAAACCTAGGTTGATTTTTATGTGTTTCCTATTGTGAATGGTGCTGCAATGAACATACCTGTGCATGTCTTTTTGTTAGAACAATTTATTTACTTTTGGATATGTATCCAGAAAAGGGATTGCTGGGTCAAATGGTAGATTGTTGAGAAATCTGCAAGCTGCTTTCCACAGTGGCTGAATTAATTTACATTCTGACCAAGTAATTAAGTGTTCCCTTTTCTCTGCAGCCTCACCAGCATAGGTTTTTTTTTTTTTCTTATCTATAATAGCCATTCTGACTGGCATGAGATGATATCTCATTATTGCTTTGACTTGCATTTCTCTGATGATTTAGTGATGTTGAGCATTTTTTACATATTTGTTATCTGCTTGTACTTTTTCTATTGAAAAGTGCTTGTTTATGTCTGTTGCCTAAGTTTTCATGAGGTTATTTTTATGCTTCTTTGTTTTGGTTTTTCAGTAGCTTAAGTTCCTTATAGATCCTGGATATTAGACCTTTGTCAGATGCATTGTTTGTGAATATTTTCTATAATTCTATAGGTTATCTTTCTATTCTGTTGGTAGTTTCTTTTCCTGTGCAGAAGCTCTTCAGTTTCATTAGGTCCCACTTTCCCATTTTTATTTTTGTTGCAATTGCTTTGGGGAACTTTGTCATAAATTATTTGCCAAGGCTGATGTTCATAATGGTATTTACTGGGTTTGCTTCTAGAATTTTTATAGTTTTAGGTCTTAGATTTAAGTTTTTAATTTACATGGAGTTAATTTTTGTACATTGAGGAAAAACAGAGGTAGTTTCCTTCTTACGCATATGGCTAGCCAGTTATCTCATCACCCTTTATTGAATAGTCTTCCCCAGTGCTTACTTTTGTCAACTTTGTCAAATATCAGTTAGTTGTAGGTACATGGCTTTATTTCTGTATTGTCTATCCTATTCTTTCATTCTATGTGACTATTTTTGTACCAGTACCATGACGTTTTGGTTACTACAGCCTTATAGTATTGTTTGAAGTCCGGTTATTTGTTGCCTCCAACTTTGTTCTTTTTGCTTAGAATTGTTTTGGCTATTCAGTCTACTTTGTGATTCCATATGAATTGTATATACTTTTTTATTCTCTGAAAAAAGACATTGGTGGTTGGATAGGGAGAGAGTTGAATCTGTGGATTGCTTTGGGAATTATGGACATTTTTATGATTATGATACTTCCAATCCATGAGCATGTTATGTGTTTGTATTTGTTTGTGTCATCCATGATTTATTTCAGCAGTGTTTTGTACTTCTGCTTGTAGAGATCTTTCACCGCATTGGTTAGATGAATTCCTACATATTTCCTTTTCTTGCGGCTGTTGTGAGGGGGATTGCCTTCTGGATTTGAATCACAGCTTCAATGTTATTGGTATATAAAAATGGTACTGATTATCATTTGTTGATTTTGTGTATAGTAAATTTACTGAATTAATTTATCAGTTTTTAAAATCCTTGGTGGAGTCTTTAGGTTTCTCTAAATGTAGAATCAAATAATCCACCAGGAGAGATAATTTGACAAAGAATGGTGAGAGTGTGCATTCTTGCTTCATTCCTGTTCTTAAGGGAAATGCTTCCAGCTCTTGACTATTTGGTATGATGTTATCTAGTGGATCATCATAGATGGCTCTTATTATATTGAAGAACATTCCTTTAATGACTAGTTTGTTGAGGATTTTTATCATGAAGGAATCTTGAATTTTGTCAAAGTTTTTTCTGTGTCTGTTGAGTCAATTATATGGTTTTTGTTTCAATTCTGCTTATGTGATAAACAACATTTATTGATTTGTATATTTTGAAACAATGCTAAAACTCTGGAATAAAGTCTACTTGATCAAGATGAATTAACTTGTTGTGGTGCTGAATGTTTGTTGCTAGTATTGTGTTTAAGTTTTTTGTGTCTATGTTCATCAGGAATATTGACCCATAGTTTTATTGTGACTTTGCCAGATTTTGGTATCAGTTACATTGGCCTCACAGAGTGAATTAGGAAGGAGTCCCTCAATTTTTTGAAATAGTGTACATAGGATCAGTACCAGCTTTTCTTTGTACCTCTGGTAGATTTCAGCTGTGAATCCATCTGGCCCAGGCCTCTTTTTGGTTCCAGGAATGTATTTACTTCCTTTACATTTTCTAGTTTGTGTTTATAGAGGTATACCTAATAGTCTTTAAGGATTTTTTTTTGTATTTCTATAGCATCTATTGTAATATAACTTTGTCATTTATGATTTCATTTATTTGGATCTTTTCTCTCTCTTTTGTTTGTAGAGATGACAGTCTATTCATTTTGTTTATGCTTTCAATCACCAGCTTTTGGTTTCATTGACACTTCGTGTGGATTTTTGAGTCTAAATTTCATTCACTTCTGCTCTGATTTTAGTTATTTTGTTCTTGTTTTTCTGGTTCCTCTAAGTGTGAGGTTAGAGTTTTAATTTAAGATCTTTCTAACTTGATATAGGTGTCTAGCTCTATAAATTTTACTCTTCACACTGTTTTTTTGTGTATCCCCAAAATTTTAATACATTGTGTCTCTATTTTTATTTAAAGAAGTTTCTGCTTTTTGCCTCAAATTCGTTTTTAACTAACAAGACATTCAAGAGAAATGTTTAATTTCCATGTAATTCTGTGATTTTGAGATATCATAATGGTGTTGATTCATATTTTGTTCCACTGTGGTCCAAAATTATAGTTGGTATGATTTTGAATATTTTGAATTTATTAAGACTTGTTTTATGGCTGAACACGTGGTCAATCTTAGACTATTTTCCATGTACAGAAGCTAAGAATGCATATTCTATTCTTGATGGGTGGAGTGTTTCATAGATGTCTATTAGGTCTAATTGGTTCTGTCAAATTTATATTCAGTATTTATTTATTAATTTTCTTCTTCAATGATCTAATGCCATCAGTGGGGTGTTGAAGTCTCCCCCTCTTGTTTTATGGTTGTTCTTTATTTCGTAGGTCTAGAAGTACTTGTTTTATAAACCTGGGTGCTCCAATGTAGGGTGCAATATTTAGGGTAGTTAAGTCTTTTAGTTAAATTGACTTCTTTATTTTTATAAATCCCTTAATTGTCCCTTTTTACTGTTGTTGGTTTAAAGTCTATTTCATTTAGTATCTGAGTAGTGACATTTGCTCTTTTTGTTTTTCATTTGTGTGATAAATTTTTCTCCAAACTTTTACTTTTTATCAATGGATGTTGTTACATGTAATGTGGGTAACTTGAAAACATATTTGAGAGAAGAATTCAATAATAACTTTTTAATCTTGCTAGAAAGCTAGCCATCCAGATGCATGAAATCCAGAGAATACCTACCAGATACTATCCAAAATGAACATCACCAAGGCATATACTCACTAAGCTGTCCAAGGGTCCAAGGTCAACACCAAAAATTTTAAAAGCTGTTAGAGAAAAAGTCATACTATGGAGAAAGGGAACCCCATCAGGCTAACAGCAGACATTGCAACAGAAACCTTAGAAGCCAGAAGAGATTGTGGTCCTGTTTTCAGCACTCTGAAGGTAAAAATAAATACATAAATTAAGAAAACAATAATAATAATTCCAACTAATAATTTCATATCCTGCCTACTAAGCTTCATAAGTGAAGGAGAAATAAAGTCTTTTTACAGACGAACAATTACTAAAGAAATGCTATACCACTAGATCAGCCTTACTTAAGATCCTTAAGGGAGTTCTAAACATGGAAACAAAAGAACAATACCTGCTACTACAAAATCACACTTAAGTGCATAGCACACAGATTGTGCAAAGCAGCTACACAATAGAAACTACAAAACAACCAGCTAACAACTACGTGATACAATCAAAACCTCATATATCAATGCTAACCTTGAATGTAAACGATCTAAATGTCCCATTTAAATGCACAGGGTGGCAAATTTGATTTAAAAAATGCAATCCATTCATATACAACATTTTCTTTAGCCATTTATTTGTTGATGGAAACTTAGGATGATTACATATCTTGACTATTGTAAATAGCACTGCAACAAACATTGGATTACAGGTATCTCTTCAAAACACTGATTTTCTTTCTTTTGAATATGTATGCTAGATCTTATGATAGTTCTATTTGCAGTTGTTTGTGGAACCTCCATATATTTTTCATAATGGCTCTACAAATTTAATATCACACTAATAGTTCTCTGTTCTCTGCATCCTCATCAGCTTTTTTTGACTTTTTAATAATATCTATTATAATTGCTATGAGATAATTTCTCATTGTGCTATTATTTTGCATTTCTCTAATGACTAGTGATGGTTAGCATTTTTTATATACTACTTGGCCATTTGTATGTCTTCTCTTGATAAATGTCTATTCAGATCATTTCCTCATTTTAAAAATAAGATCTAATTTTTCTCTTGAGTTGTTTGAGTTTCTTCTATACACTGAATATCAATCCTTGTCAGATCAATAGCTTGCAAATAGTTTCATTCTACAGGTTTTCTTCACTGTGTTGTCAGTTATGGGGTGTTTCAATTTGTTTTTGGTGTTTTTTGTTTTGTTTATGCTTTGCAGGAGTCTTTTAGTTTCATGTAATTTTGGAAAAAAAAATAATAATGTTATTGTCTGTTTTTGCTTTAGTTGCCTGTGCTTCTGAGGTCTTATCCATAAAATCTTTGCCCTGACAAATGTCCTGAAGAGTATCTGTTATGTTTTCTTCTATTAGTTTCATAGTAGTGTCTTACATTTAAGTATTTAAGCCGTATTGTATACGGTGAGGTATATGGTTCTAGTTTATTTATCTACATATTAATACCCAGTTTTCCCAGCAACGTTTATTGGAGAGATTATCCTTTTTGCACTCTATGTTTTTGGCTCCTTTGTTGATAACCAGTTGACTCTAAATATGTAGATTTTTTTCTGTTATCTCTGTTATGTTCCATTGGTCTATTTTTTCTTTTTTTCTTTTTTTTCTTTTAATGCCTGGACAATTGTGTTGCTCTTATTGGACTGTTACACAATTCTATGAATTGGTTGCCTACTCATGTCTGAAAACGTGTTTGACAGAGTACAACAGACAGAAACTACTGTGAATTATCAGTAAGAATGTTACCTACTGAAACTAAAGAACTAGTAGTCTCTTTTAAAGGTGCCAATGCACATTATCATAGATATGAGCTGTAAGTCATCTAGTCTTAGTAATAACAATATCAGGTTTTTAAAAATTGTGATAGTTGACTGAAAAGTAATAAAATGTCAGACATGTTTCTATTCAGCATAGTACTGAAAGTCCCAACTGGAGCAATTTGGCCAAAAAAAAAAAAAAAAAAGTCAATGAAGAGTATGCAGATTTGATAAGAAGAAAGTAGATTCTCATGTAGATGGTGTGATCTCATATCTAGAAAACAACAAAGGCTGTACTAAATTAAACATTTTAGACCTAATACACACATTAAGTCAAGGTTCAGGATACAAAATCAACACACAACATTCAGTTGCATTTCTATAAACTAGCAACTAATTACCCCCCAAAAATCAAGAAAATAATTCAACTTACACTAGTATTGAAAGAATTAAAGTGTAAGAATAAATATAGCCAAGGTGGTAAAAATCTGTAAACTAAAAACTATAAAACATTTATAAAAGACATTGAAAATGTCGCAAGTAAATGAAAATATATTTTATGTCCATGAACTTGAAGAATTAATATTTTTAAAATGTTGATACTACACAAAAGATCTGAAGATTCAATGCCATCCCTAACAAAATCCCAGTACTGTATTTTACAGAAATTTTAAAAATCCCCAAATTTGTATAAAACCCACAAAATTTGAAATAGCTACAGAAATCTTGAGAAAGAAGAATAAAGCTGAAGTCATGACACTTACTGATTTCAAGTTATTTTACAAATCTATAGTAATCAAAATAGCAAGGTACTGGCACAAAAACAGATGCATAGAACAATGGAACAAAGCAGAGAATGCCAAAGTTAGCTCACACATATATGGGTTGCTAATCTTTGACATACGTACCAAGACTACAATAAATGGTGTTTGGAAAACTGGATATCTACACGCAGGATAATGAAACTAGATCCTTATTTTACATGATTCAAAAAAATTAAACTAGAATAGATTAAAGTCTTAAATGTAAGACTACAAACCATAAAACCTCCAGAAGAAAAATAGGGAAAAAGCTCCTTGACATTGATACTGGCAATGGCTCTTGGGATATGACACCACAAGCACAGGCAACAGAGGTAGAAATAAATAAGTGAAACTAAATCAAACTAAAAACTTTCTGCACAGCAAAAGAAACAACCAAGAAAATGAAAAGACAGCCTATGGAATTGGATAAATATATACCTGATTGGGGTTTAATATGCAAAAAAAATAAGTGACTGCTGCAATTCAGTGGCAAAAAATTCAAATAACCTCATCAAAATATGGGCAGAAGATGTGAATAGCCTTTTTTTTTCAAAGAAGAAACACAATGGCTCATAAATATATGAAAATGAGATCAAATATATCATCATCAAGAAAATGCAACTTAAAACCATAATGAGATATTTACTCATACTTGTTAGAGTGGCTATTATTTAAAGAATAATAGATAAGAAATGATGACAAATTGTGAAGGAAAGGTGGCCCCTGAAAACTCTTGCTGGGACTGTAAATTGGTACAGCTATTTTTGAAAACAGCATGGAGGTTCCTCTAAATATTACCAGTGTAACTATCCTGTACTACAGAAATCCCACTTATGGGTATATATTAAAAAAAATAGAAATTAGCATCCTAAAGAGAAGTCTGCCTTCTCATGCTCATTGTGCATTATTCATGGTAGCCAAGATGTGGACATATCTGTTTGTTGATGTATAATTCAATTAAAAATGTCATATCGGGCTCCAACTCCCAGCGTGAGTGACACAGAAGACCGGTGATTTCTGCATTTTCAACTGAGTTACTGGGGTCATCTCACTAGGGAGTGACAGACCATCGGTGCTGGTCAGCTGCAGCAGCCTGACCAGCGAGAGCTGAAGCAGGGCAAGGCATCACCTCACCTGGGAAGTGCAAGGGGGAAGGGAATCCCTTTCCCTAGCCAGGGGAACTGAGACACACAACACCTGGAAAATCAGGTAACTCCCACCCCAATAACACGCTTTAAGCAAACGGGCACACCAGGAGAATATATCCCTCACCTGGCCGGGAGGGGCCCCCGCCCCCGGAACCTCCCCCATTGCTAACACAACAGGCTGTGGAGATCTAACAGCAAGGCAGCAGCGAGGCTGGGGGAGGGGCGACCCCCATTGCCGAGGCTTAAGTAGGTAAACGAAGCCCCTGGGAAGCTCGAATTGGGTGGAGCTCACAGCACCTAAGGAAACCTGCCTGTCTCTGTAGACTCCACCTCTGGGGACAGGGCACAGCTTAAAGAAACAACAGGGGAAGCAGCAGAGGCTTGTGCAGATGCGAACGACTCTGTCTGACAGCTTTGAAGACAGCAGTGGATCTCCCAACACGGAGGTTGAGATCGGAGAACGAACAGACTGCCTGCTCAAGTGGGTCCCTGACCCCTGAGTAGCCTAACTGGGAGACATCCCCAACTAGGGGCAGTCTGACACCTCACACCTCACAGGGTGGAGTACACCCCTGAGAGGAAGCTTCCAAAGTAAGAATCAGACAGGTACA
>NW_012116833.1:88613-89435 GCF_000951035.1 Colobus angolensis palliatus | reverse complement strand
GAGAAGAGAAACCAAAAGAAAAAAGAAGAAAAATAAATGAACAGAGCCTGCAAGAAGTATGGGATTATGTAAAAAGACCAAATCTACATCTGCTTGGGGTGCCTGAAAGAGAGGGGGAAAATGGAACCAAGTTGAAAAACAATCTTCAGGATATCATCCAGGAGAACTTCCCCAACATACTAGGGCAGGCCAACATTCAAATTCAGGAAATAGAGAGAACGCCATAAAGATACTCCACCAGAAGATCAACTCCAAGACACATAATTGCCAGATACACCAAAGTTGAAATGAAGGAAAAAATCTTAAGGGCAGCCAGAGAGAAAGGTCGGGTTACCAACAAAGGGAAGCCCACCAGACTAACAGCACATCTCAAGGCAGAAACTCTACAAGCAAGAAGAGAGTGGGAGCCAATATTCAACGTTCTTAAAGAAAAGAATTTTCAACCCAGAGTTTCATATCCAGCCAAACTGAGTTTCATAAGTGAAGGAGAAATAAAATCCTTTACAGATAAGCAAATGCTTAGAGATTTTGTCAGCACCAGGCCTGCCTTACAAGAGACCCTGAAGGAAGCCCTAAACATGGAAAGGAACAACCGGTACCAGCCATTGCAAAAACATGCCAAAATGTAAAGACCATCGAGGCTAGGAAGAAATGCATCATCTAACGAGCAAAATAACCAGCTAATATCATAATGGCAGGATCAAGTTCACACATAACAATATTAACCTTAAATGTAAATGGACTGAATGCTCCAATTAAATGACACACACTGGCAAACTGGATCAAGAGTCAAGACCCATCAGTCTGCTGTATTCAGGAGAC
>NW_012116833.1:87151-87476 GCF_000951035.1 Colobus angolensis palliatus | reverse complement strand
ATCAGAGAAGAACTGCAGGAGATAGAGACACAAAACACCCTCCAAGAAATCAATGAATCCAGAAGTTGGATTTTAGAAAAGAACAACAAAATTGACAGAACCATAGCAAGACTAATAAAGAAGAAAATATAAAGGAATCAAACAGACGCAATAAAAAAGATAAAGGGGATATCACCACCGAGCCCACAGAAATACAAACTACCATCAGAGAATACTAAAAACAACTCTATGCAAATCAACTAGAAAATCTAGAAGAAGTGGATAATTTCCTGGACACTTACACTCTTCCAAGACTAAACCAGGAAGAAGTTGAATCCCTGAATAG
>NW_012116833.1:71650-83219 GCF_000951035.1 Colobus angolensis palliatus | reverse complement strand
TATGTAACAAACCTGCACGTTATGCACATGTACCCTAGAACTTAAAGTATTATAATAAAAAAAAGAAAAAATAACAATAATAATAATGTATACTTAATTTTTTCTAGGAGAGTAGACCTTAGTGTACTTACCACATATACAAATGGATGAATATGTTTATTATGATATTAACATATGATGAATATGTTAATTAATTTGATTGTGGCAATTATTGCATTATATGTAATTTATATATATAATTATCATATTGTGTACTTTGATTCTACACAATTTAAAACTGTGAATTATATTTCAATAAAGTTGGGGAAAATTTTTAAAACAAAATAAAGTTGCAGACATAGAAACAACATACCAATTATTACATTGAATGTAAAAGTATAAATGCACCAATTAAAAGACAGAGATTGGCAGAGTTGATTCACAAATAAAACAGGATGTAACTCTACACTATGTGTAAGAAAGTCACTTCAATCTCAATGACATAAATAGTTTGAAAGCAAAAAAATTAAAAGAGGCATATTAGCAAAAACAATGGGTATTTAATGTAAAACAGACAAAGATGTTTACTAGGGGGTAAAGGACACTATTTAATCATAATAAGATTAATCTACCAAGAATGTATTTTAATTTAAAATTTTATGCACCCAATAACACTTAAAAATACATAGAGCAAAATTTGATAGAGCTAAATCAGTAATTTAAAAATACAGAAAGACTTCAATAACTCACTCCCAGCCATTGATATAATTACTCATCATAAAATCATCAATGGTATAGAAGAACTGGACAATACCAACAACCATCAGAACCAAATTAACATTTATAGAACAATCCACTTTACGACATAAAACTGCACATTCTTTTCCAAGGACCTATGGAACATTCACCAAGCTAGAACATATTTTTGATCATGTTACTAAACTTAACAAATGTACAAAACATTTATATTTTACAGAATATATTTTCTGATCAAAACAGAATGAAAGTAGAAATTAATAACGTAAAGACAATAGGAAAAATCTGCAAGTACTAGGAAATTAAGCAACACATGTCTAAATAATCTATGATTCAAAGAGAAAGTCTTAAAGAAAACCGAAAAATATATAGAACTCAATGAAAATGAAAACAAAATACATTTTTAAATGTGAGGGATGCAGCTAAAGGAGTGCTGAGGAAGAAATTTATGCCACAAAATGTTTACATTAGAAAAGAGCAATAATCTCAAATTAATAATCTTAGTTCTGCTTTTTTTTTTTTTTTTTTTTTTTTTCATTTTCTGTTTTGTCTTTTCTGGCTTCTAAAGCCTCTTCTGATTTCTTGGTTCGTGGCCTTCCTCCATGTTCAAAGCCAGAAATGGCATCTCTGCAACCTCTATTACCATAATTATGTCTCCCCTTTTGACTCTAACTCCTCTGTCCACCTATTTTACTTATAAGTATATTTGTGATTACATTTGGCCTTTCTAGATAATTCAAGATAACTTCCCTTTTTCAAGGTAAAATTATTATCGATTATACTTCTGTCTGCAAATATGAATTTCCCTTGCCCTTTAGCATAACGTATTCTTAGATTCTGGCGATTAGTATGTGGACATCTTTGAAGGGTGGCAGTGCTAGTCATTATTATTACTATCACACTCCCATATCAGACAAAGGACTTATATCTAGAACATAAAAATAAGTATTAAAATTCAACATTAAAAATAAAATTATCAGAAATTCAACATATATGTATACCAAATAAGCACATTAAATGATGTGCAATATCACTAGCCATTAAGAAATTGCAAGGTACCATCATAAGGAAATATCAGTGCATATCTATTACAATGGATAAAGTAAAAAATGACGATGATAACACTAAAATAATTTTGTCAAGAATTTTGAGAATCCAAGTCACTCATACATTGCTGGTCAAAATGTAAAAAGCCACTCTAAAATTGTTTTAAAACTAAAAATGAATTTATCAAATGTCTCAGCAATTGCACTATTAAGCATATATCCCAGAGAAACAAAAGCTTATTTTTATAAGGAGCATTTTACACAAATATTCATAGCACCTGTGTTTGTAATAACCCCAAACTATAAAATACCCAAATGTCCTTCAATAGGTGAATATTTGAATATTTAAACAAACTGTAATATACTAGGAAATGCTACTCAGCAATTAAAAGGAATCGAGCCACTGATACATGGAACAACTTGTTTGTAACTCAAGCGAGTTATGCTGAGTGAGAAAAGTCAATCTTGAATGGATACATATTGCCTGATTTCATTTATTTAACATTTGTAAAATAATATAATTGTGGAGATGGAGAACAGATTAGTGGTTGCCAGTGGTTAAGGAGAAGTAGGGTTTTTTATGGTGCGATTATAACAGAGTAGCACCCAGTAATCATGTACTAATGGTGCCGTTAAGTATCTGGATTGTGGAGGAGGTCATATAAAAATATACATGTGTTAAATTGTATAGAGGTACACACACACACACACACACACACACATACATGAAAACACTCATTATTCAAGTGTCAAGAAGATTTAGGTTTAAATCCTGACTCACTAGTATTGTATTATCTTTGACAGATGCATAAGCTTTTGAAACCTGAGTTTTCTCATTACTAACTATACTTTAGTATTAGGCACTTTAAAAGGTTTTTATCATCAAATGAAATTAATTTTTGTTGAGTGCTTAGCATAGTAGCAGACACACTATAAGTGCAAAATACATCTTAGCATAAATAGATGCCATCTTTTCTATAAGCTTCATTATCAGAATCACATAATAATCTGCCTGTACCAGGACTTGTAATAGAGACATGGAGCTTGAATATTATTCTGAGGTCAAAAGAACAAAGATAATGTTGAAGGAAAGTCTGACTTTTTTCCCATATTCTTTCTCCTTATAGAAATTATAACATTGCTCAGGGAAAACATATATTTATTTATAAAAGTAATAAAGTGCTATTATTTCTATCTAACAAAATGGATAACTCTACAGATGATATATGGAGAAATATAAATATTTTAGTTTTAGAAAATACCTTTGAGAACATTTGGTCTAAACAGCTTATTTCACAAATGATACAGTATACCTAGCTGACAAAGTGAGTAAGGTAACTTAGTCAAGGGCCAAGAATAGAATCAAACTCAAATCTTCCCAACTCTCTGCATATAATTTATTATTTAGCAAACGATATAGTCAGGAAAGGCAACAATTTGTACATTTTCCGTATTTCCCCCATTTGTCTCAGTTTAGTATTGCTTTTTAATGTAACACAGTTTCTTAACTATAGTGAATTAAATGTGGTCAAAAGACACATTGTTTAGACATCATGACTATCCTTATGGCTAAATGCTGACGACTGTGTGACTCCTCTTTCATTGGAAGTTTATGATTTTTACTGCTTTAACTGGAATTATTTTTTAAGAGAGAAGGTTCAAATATGTTTAATCATAAATGACAAAAGTGACATTTCAAAAAATCGCCCAGAAATACAAAAGATCCTAGGAGAAACTCATGAACACCTCTATGAACACAAACTAGTAAATCTAGAGAAAATAGTAAAATACTTGGAAACATACCACTGCCAAAGATTGAATCAAAAAGAAATTAAAACCCTGAACAGACTAATAATGAGCTCCAGGAGTGAATTACTAATAAAAAAAAATATGAAACCAAAAAACCCTAGACCACATGGATTCACATTTGAATTCTGCCAGATGTACAAAGAAGAGATGGGACACATTCTACAGAAATTATTCCAAAAATTTAAGCAGAAGAATGGGTCCTTAACTTACTGTCTAAACTGAGCATTATTCTGATACCAAAACCTGACAAAAACACAATGAACAAAAGAAAAATACAGATTTGTGTTCCTAATTAACATACATTCAAATTTTTCAGCAAAATACTAGCAAACCAAATCCAGCAATACATTAAACAATTAATCCACCAAGATAAAATATATTTTATATCTGGGATGCAAAGTTGCTTCAAAATATGCGAATCAATAAACATGTTTCACCATACAAACAGAATTAAAAGCAAGTATCATGATCACCTCAGTAGGTGTGGAAAAAACTTTCAATAAAATTCAACATACCTTTATTGTAAAAATCTGTAACAAACTAGGCATTGAAGGAACGTACTTCACAATAATGACAGCCACATATGACAAACACACAACTGTCATACTGAATGGACAAAAGTTAGAAGCATTTCCCTTAAGAACAGGAAAAAGACAAGGAAACACCCTATCACACACCTCTTCAATATGTTATTAAAAGTCCTACCCAGAGAAATCAGGCAAGAGATAGCAATGAAAAACATCCAAATTCGAAAAGGAATCAAATTATTTCTCTTGACTGTCAATGTAATTCTTTTCTTTACAAAGAAAAGCCTAAAGACCCCATCAAATGCTCCTAGATCTAATAAATTATTTTAATAAAGTTTAGGAATACAAAATTAATGTAAAAATAGTAGCTTTTTTTTTGTTTTTTTAATGGAGTCTCACTCTGTCTCCCAGGCGGGAGTGCAGTGGCATGATGTTGGCTTGCTGCAACCTCCACCTCCCAGGTTCAAGCGATTCTCCTGCCTCAGCCTCCCGAGTAGCTGGGATTACAGGCGCACGCCAGCGTGGCCGGCTAATTTGCGTATTTTTAGTAGAGACGGAGTATCACCGTGTTGCTCAGGCTGGCCTTGAACTCCCGACCTCAGGTGATCAGCTGGCTTCGGCCTCCCAAAGTGCTGGGATTACAGGCTTGAGCCACCGTACCCAGCCAAAAAATAGTAGCATTTCTATATACCAACAATGTTCTGGTTGAGAACCAAGTCGAGAATAAAATTTTAGGGAGCGGACACGGTGGCTTATGCCTGTAATTCCAGCACTTTGGGAGGCCAAGGCAGGTGGATCACCAGAGGTCTGGAGTTTGAGACCAGTCTAACCAACATGATGAAATCCTGTCTCTACTAAAAATACAAAAATTAGCCGGGCGTGGTATCGGACGCATGTAATTCCAACTATGCAAGAGACTGAGACAGGATAATCGCTCCAACCCAGGAGACAGAAGTTGCGTTGGGCCCACACCGTGCCACTGTGCCCCAGCCTGGGGACAGGGCAAAACTCTTTCTCAAAAATAAAATAAAATAAAATAAAATAAGATAAAATAAAATTTACAATAGCCACAAAAATAAACTTAGGAATACACCTAACCAAGAAGGTAAAAAATCTCTAAAATGAGAATTACAAGACACTGCTGAAAGAAATCATGTATGACACAAACAACTGAAAAACATCTCCTGCTCATGGATTGGAAGAATCAATATTGCCAAAATGGCCTTATTTCCTAAAAACAATCTACAGATTCTAATCTATTCCTATCAATATATCAACATCATTTTGCAGAGAATTAGAAAAATTATAAAATTCACAGGAAAATAAAAAAGACAATAGCCAAACTAAAGCTAAGCAAAAAGAACTAAGCCAGAGGCATCAAATTACCTGACTTCAAACAACACTTTAAGGCCACAGTAACCAAAACAACACGATCCTGTTAGAAAAACTCACACAGACTAATGGAACAGGAAAGAAAACTCAGAAATGAAGTTGAAAACCTACACCCATTTGATCTTCAGCAAAGTCAGAAAAAATAAGCAATGTGGAACAGACATTCTATTCAATAAATAATTCTGGGATAGCTGCCAAGCCACATGCAGAAAAATAAAATAGAACCCTTTACCTTTTACCATATGAAAAGTTAACTCTAGATGAATTAAATATTTAGCTGTAAGATCTCAAACTATAGAAATTCTAGAAACAAATTTAGAAAATAACATTCTGAACACTGGCCTTTGGAAAGAATTTATGACAAAGTCCTCAAAAGCAATTGTTACAAAACTAAAACTTGACGAGTGTGACCTAAGTAAATATAAGAGCTTCTGCACAGGAAAAAAAATATATTACCAGAGTAAACCGACAACCCTCAGAATGGGAGGAAATTTTTGCACACTGCATTCATCAAAGATCTACTATCCAGAATGCATAAGAAACTTAAATAAATCAACAAAGATATAGCTATCAACTCCATTAAAAAGTGGGCAAAAGACATGAGCAAACACTTCTCAGAAGAAGACATACAACTGGCCAACAAATATATAAAAAGATACTCAGTATCACTAATTGTCAGATAAGTATGAATCAAAACCACAATGAGGTACTATGTTGTGCCAGTAAGAATGGCCATTATTAATAAGTTGAACATAACAGATGCTGGTGAGGTTGAGGAGAAAAGGGAATACTTATGCACAATTGCTGGAAATGTAAATTAGTTCAGCCACTGTGGAAAGTTGTTTTGAAAATTCTCAAAGAAGTTAAAACAGAACTACCACTTGAACCAGTAATCCCATATACCATACTGTGTGTGTGTGTGTATATATATATATATGTATATATAAATATGTATATATATAAATATGTGTATATATAAAAATAAGTATATATATATGAAAATAAATTGCTTTACTAAAAAGACACATGCACTTGTATGTTTATCACAGCATAATACACAATATCAAAGACTTGGAATCAACCTAGGTGTCCCTCAATGATGGACTATGTAAAGCAAATCAGACCTACCTTATAAGTGATTCTTATAGAGTGTTAAACAGGGAAACACAACACCAATATGCCACCACAAAAACACACTTATGTACACAGCCCACAGACACAAGCAAACATACAATCAAGTCTACATAACAACCAGATAACAACGTAATGACAAGATCAATTCCCTATATATCAACATTGACATTGAATATAAATGGGCTAAAAGCCCTACTAAAACGGCACTGAGTGCCAACGTGGATAAAGAAGCAAGACCCAATGGTATGCCCCCTTTAGGAGACCAATCTCACAGAATATGACTCTTATAGGTTCAGAGTAAAAGCATGTAGAAATATATGTTAATCAAATGGAAAAGAAAAGATCAAGGGTCACTATTCTTATCTCAGACAAAACAAAACTTTAAACCAACAATAAACAAAAAGAACAAAGGGCAGTACATAATAATAATGAATGAATTTAACAAGAAGACTTGACCATCATATATATATATATATATATAGCAATATTCATATAACAAGTACTTAAATACCTATAAAGATACTTGGATAATGACACAATAAGAGTGGGAAAAATCAATACCCAACTGAAAGTGTTAAACAGATTATCGAGGCAAAAAAAACTAACAAAGATATTCAGGACCTAAACTCAGCACTTGACTAAGTGGACGTAACAGACATCTGTAGAATACTCCACCCCTCCAAAAAATAGAATAGATGTTCTCATCTTCACATGGTACATACTCTAAGATATATTACATTCTTGTCCTTAAAGCAATCCTCAACACATTTTTAACAAAACTGAAATTACACTCACACTCACAGAGCACAACAAAATAAAAATAGAAATCAATACCAAGATCTCTCAAAACTGCAGAATTCTATGACAATTTATAATCCTGTTATGAAATACTTTTTAGTAAAAAATAAAATTAAGGCAGAAATCAAGAGTCTTTGAAGCTAATGAAAAGGAAGATACAACATACTAGAATCTATGGGACACAGCAAATGCAGTAAGAGGAAATTTTATAGTGCTAACTGCCTACATCAAGAAGTTAGAAAGAAATAAAATTAACTACCTAAGATTATACCTAGAGGAAATAGAAAAACAAGAGCAAGAGCAAGCCAACACCAAAGCTAGCAGAAGAAAAGAAATAACCAAAAGAGACCTGAACTGAAAAAACTGAGGTGCAAAAGTTTATACAAAAGAACATAACCAAAATTTGTTTTTTGAAAGAAAAAACAAGATTGATAAAACTGCTGACTACATTAATAAAGAAAAAAGAGAGATCTAAATAAACATAATCAGAAGTGACAAAGGTGACATTACCACAGACCCCATAGAAACACGAAAAAAAAAAAATCCACAGAGGCTATCACAAATACCTTTATGCACACAAATTAGAAAATCTAGAAGAAATGGATAAATTCCTGGAAACATACAACCTACCAATATTGAACCAAGAAAACCTGAAACACTAAAAACAGCAATAATGAGTTCAGAAATTGAATTAATAACAGAAAATCTAATAATAAGAAAAGACCCTGTACCAGATGGATTCCCATCCAAGTATCAGCATATGTACAAAGAAGATCTGGTACCATGCATACTGCAATTATTCCTAAAATTTGAATAAGGTAAACTCCTCCCTAACTCATTCTATCAGGCCAGCATTGTTCTGATATCAAAACATGGCAGAGACAAAACACAAATAGACTATGAGTCAATATCCTTGATGAATATAGACGCAAAAAAATCCTTAACAAAGTAGTAGCAAACCAAATCCAGTAGCATATCAAAAAGCTAATCCACCACCATCAGGTAGATTTCACGTCTGGGATGCAAGGTTGGTTCAACATATGCAAACCAATAAATGCGATTCATCACATAAACAGAACTAAAAACAAAAAACCACATGATCATCTCAATGTACACAGAAAAGACTTGCAACCTAATCCAACATCCTTTTATGTTATAAACCCTAAACAAAGCAGGCATCGAAGGAACATTGTTGAAAACAATAAGAGCCGTTTAAGGCAAACCCACATCCAATAGCTTACCGAATGGGTAAAATTGAAGCATTCCCCTGGTGAAAAAGAACAAGAAAAAGATGCCTGCTTTTATCATTCCTATTCCACATAGTACAAAAAGTCCTAGTCAAAGCAATCAGGCAAGAGAAAGAAATAAAAGGCATCCAAAGAAAGAGAGGAATCCAAAGTTTGTCTCTTGACAGATTATATAATTGTGTACCTAGGAAACTCCATCATCTTATCCAAAAGCCATCTAGAACTGATAACAATTTTAGTAAAGTTTCATAATAAAAAAATCAATGTACAAAAATCAGTAGCTTTTTTTATTATTATACTTTAAGTTCTGGGATACATTTGAAGAACATGCAGGTTTGTTACCTAGGTATCTATAAGGATGGAATAATGGGGTACTCCGGATATCTCAATTAAAAATTGGAAAGGCACAATATGAGAAAATGTGTGTGCAAATAATTTTCATATTTGTATGCATCATGATGACATGCACAAGATTATCATCTGGCGAAGAAGTGGGACTACAAAGTATGCAATATTTGCAATATTTGACTTACCATATTTTCAACTTATAATAAGTTTATCTGTATATACCCTACTGTAAGACAAGGAGTGTGCTTATTGAATATATATTGATTTTGCACCATGGTAAAGTTAAGAAATCTTGAGGTGCGCCATCATAAATTGGAGACTGTATTGCCAATAGCAAGGGTAGTTTGCTTTAGCCATGCTCTACTCTGAAGAATCTTGAAAGATCTACTCCTGCTTCTAAGAAAGAATACTATGGTCTTCATAGTCTACTACTGGCTTCATAGTCTACTACAGAATAAAGGTAGGATTCATGGCTTTCTTGTTCTTAACATCATTCATTGTTGCAAGGATGAGCCTTGCTGCATAAATGAGCAATGCCTGTTATGGATAGGGGTATACAAACAAAACATACCCAGAAGATATCAGGTAAAAGGGACCCTAGGCATGGATCTAAGGCTCAACATTTATATGTATGTGGTACACATAATTCTACTGTGACGTTTGACCTCTGGAATTACTCCAGTGATTCGGCTGCATTACATGGTGATATGATTTGGCTGTGTTTCAACCCAAATCTCATCTTGGAGTTGTAGCTCTCACAATCTCCATTGTCGTGACAGCGACCCAGTGTGAGGTAATTGAATCATGGGGGCCGCTTTTTTCCTGTGCTGTTCTCATGATAGGGAATAAGTCTCATGAGATCTGATGGTTTTACAAAGGGCATTTCCTCTGCACATGCTCTCTTGCCTGCTGCCATGTAAGATGTGACTTTGCTTCTCCTTTGCCTTCTGCCATGATTTTGAAGCCTCTTCAGCTATGTGAAACTGTGAGTTCGTTAAACTTCTTTTTCTTTATAAATTACACAGTCTTGAGTATTTCTTCATGGCAGTATAAAAATGCACTAATACACATGGCAAAAGGGATTTTCCAGATGGCTTATTAATCAGACAGCTTTTTTTAATAGACCTAATGTAATCACGCAAGCCCTTTTAAAAAGTTGTTTCTAGCTGTTAGCAAAAAAGGGAGTCAAAGCAATTCCAAGTGTGAGAAAAATTTACCATGACTTTGTGAACTCTAATCTTAAGTAGGCCACAGCACAGGACCTGAGTATGGCCACTGAAAGCTGAGAAAAATTGCTGGCTGATAGCCAGCAATAAACCAAGAAACTTATTCTGGATTTTTGCCAACAATATGGATGAACTTATAAGCAAATATTTTCCCAGACCCTCTATATAAGACTAGAGCCTAGTGGACATCTTAATTTCAGTCTTATGATGTCCTTAGAAAGATAATTCAGTCAAAAATGCCTGGGTTTGTGGCTTACAGAATTGTGAGATAATAAATAGGTGTAGTTTTAAGTCACTAAGTATGTGATAATTTGTTTTGCAGATATGCAAAACTGATACAAAAGGAAAGGTAAAGAAACACTTCATACCAGTTTCTGGTATCCTTTGCACCTGCGATTGTGTAATAGCATTGTTTTATTTCCATTTTGGGCGATGATATGGATTGGCTGTATTGCCACCCAAAATCACATCTTGAATTGCAATCCCCATAATCCACACGTGTCAAGGGAGAGACTAAGTGGAGGTAATTGAATCATGGAGGCAGTTTTCCCCCATGTCATTCTCGTGGTAACAAGTGAGTAATGAGATCTGATGGTTTTATAAATGTTTAGTAGCTCCTCCTGCATTCCTTCTCCTTCCTGATGCGTTGTGAGAAAGGTGCCTTGTTTTCCCTTTGCCTTTTGGAATGATAGAAAGTTTCCTGAAGCCTCTCAAGCTATGCTGAACTGTGAGTCAATTCAACCTCTTTCCTTTATAAATTACCCAGTCTTGGGCAGTTTCTTATAGCAGTGTGAAAACTCATGAATAGAGGCTGTGACTGAATGTCCCTCAGATATTAAGGGGCATAATGAAAGAGTCATACATGCAAATTTGTTAGTTCTTAATATGAGAATTTAATGTACCGAAGCTGGGAATAATTTGCACAATTCAACGGAATATAATGCAATACAAATTTGAGATGCTGATGCTGGAAGACCTCAGCTAACTTTTCCTATATATTATTAACTCATTTAATTAGTCATGATATGTCTAGTAGTTTAAATTCTACCATTCCTTTAGAATGTGAAAATAAGGAAAATGAGAACCGAGCAGGAAAAAGCATTCTTCAGGCTCATGAACTTGTATTCATAAGAAAGTCATAAAATAATTCTTGCACTGTCGACTAAGGAAATTTGTATACTGTAATCAAATACTGAGTGATGTCAACAAGATAAAAAAATAGAATATTCCAGCAAAGATCCCCTCAGAGAAACACCAATTTAATAATCAAGTATAGACAAAAGTACATTCATGAGAATCCAGTTAAG
>NW_012116833.1:64010-71600 GCF_000951035.1 Colobus angolensis palliatus | reverse complement strand
AGTCTTGAGTATTTCTTCATGGCAGTATAAAAATGCACTAATACACATGGCAAAAGGGATTTTCCAGATGGCTTATTAATCAGACAGCTTTTTTTAATAGACCTAATGTAATCACGCAAGCCCTTTTAAAAAGTTGTTTCTAGCTGTTAGCAAAAAAGGGAGTCAAAGCAATTCCAAGTGTGAGAAAAATTTACCATGACTTTGTGAACTCTAATCTTAAGTAGGCCACAGCACAGGACCTGAGTATGGCCACTGAAAGCTGAGAAAAATTGCTGGCTGATAGCCAGCAATAAACCAAGAAACTTATTCTGGATTTTTGCCAACAATATGGATGAACTTATAAGCAAATATTTTCCCAGACCCTCTATATAAGACTAGAGCCTAGTGGACATCTTAATTTCAGTCTTATGATGTCCTTAGAAAGATAATTCAGTCAAAAATGCCTGGGTTTGTGGCTTACAGAATTGTGAGATAATAAATAGGTGTAGTTTTAAGTCACTAAGTATGTGATAATTTGTTTTGCAGATATGCAAAACTGATACAAAAGGAAAGGTAAAGAAACACTTCATACCAGTTTCTGGTATCCTTTGCACCTGCGATTGTGTAATAGCATTGTTTTATTTCCATTTTGGGCGATGATATGGATTGGCTGTATTGCCACCCAAAATCACATCTTGAATTGCAATCCCCATAATCCACACGTGTCAAGGGAGAGACTAAGTGGAGGTAATTGAATCATGGAGGCAGTTTTCCCCCATGTCATTCTCGTGGTAACAAGTGAGTAATGAGATCTGATGGTTTTATAAATGTTTAGTAGCTCCTCCTGCATTCCTTCTCCTTCCTGATGCGTTGTGAGAAAGGTGCCTTGTTTTCCCTTTGCCTTTTGGAATGATAGAAAGTTTCCTGAAGCCTCTCAAGCTATGCTGAACTGTGAGTCAATTCAACCTCTTTCCTTTATAAATTACCCAGTCTTGGGCAGTTTCTTATAGCAGTGTGAAAACTCATGAATAGAGGCTGTGACTGAATGTCCCTCAGATATTAAGGGGCATAATGAAAGAGTCATACATGCAAATTTGTTAGTTCTTAATATGAGAATTTAATGTACCGAAGCTGGGAATAATTTGCACAATTCAACGGAATATAATGCAATACAAATTTGAGATGCTGATGCTGGAAGACCTCAGCTAACTTTTCCTATATATTATTAACTCATTTAATTAGTCATGATATGTCTAGTAGTTTAAATTCTACCATTCCTTTAGAATGTGAAAATAAGGAAAATGAGAACCGAGCAGGAAAAAGCATTCTTCAGGCTCATGAACTTGTATTCATAAGAAAGTCATAAAATAATTCTTGCACTGTCGACTAAGGAAATTTGTATACTGTAATCAAATACTGAGTGATGTCAACAAGATAAAAAAATAGAATATTCCAGCAAAGATCCCCTCAGAGAAACACCAATTTAATAATCAAGTATAGACAAAAGTACATTCATGAGAATCCAGTTAAGAAGCTGTAGCATCCCAGAGAAGTCAAAGACTAAGAACAGCCACACCAAAACAGATAAGTGGAACAGTTCCACTTTGCCCTTACCATGCCCTACCCCAATCTGGCACAGCTCCATGTAGAGAGAGATTACCTTGGCCTGTGATTTATCCTATGAAATTGAGGGAACTGGAGAAAAAAGTATGCATCCAGCATCCTTAGATTTATGGATTCCTACTCAAAAGGACTGCTTCTATCTCACCTCACCTAGAGCACTGAGGGAACCCAGCATAATTGGAATGAGTCAGGGAAGCTAAGAGCAAAGAGGGAGTATTTCTCGGAAAGTGGTGCAGCTCAGCCTATGGCACATATTTCAACAGCTAGTGTGGATCTCAATAGAGGACATGGATCTTAGCAGACAGCATGAGCCTCAGAAAACAGTACAATTATCAGCAACCAACATAGCTATCAGCTGATGATATAGATATCAGCAGCCAGTGTGACTCTCAGCAGCTGGTGCAGTTCTCAGAATATGGTAATACTCTCAGATGATGTCCCAGTTATCAGGATCTAACGCAGATCTGAGCAGCTGATGCAGACTCAGCATATGGCATGGATCCGAACATCTGTTGCAGTTCTCAGCTGACAGGGCACATCCTGGTAGATAGCACAGCTCATAGCATTTGTCACGGATCCCAGTGGACTGTGTGGTTCTCAGAAGCCAGTGCAGATTTTGCCAGAGGGCATGGATTTCAGCAGATGGCACAGTTATTAACTTACAATGTACCTTTCAGCAGCTGACATAGATCCCAGAAGCTCACACAGATTTCAGATGAATCAAGGAGATAAGAAGCTACCAAAGGAACAAAATAAATCTCCAGTAATCAATTCTAAAGGTATGGAAATCTGTGTATTGCCTGACAAAGAATTCAAAATAATTGTTTTAAAGAAGTTTCATAAGCTACAAGAGAAGGCAAATAGAAAACTAAACACAAATAAGAAAAATAATACATTAACAAAATAAGGATATAAACAAAGATATAGAAACCATATAAAGAATGAAACACTCACTCCTGTGATCTCAGTACTTTGGGATGCCAAGGCGGGTGAATCACCTGAGGTCAGGAGTTCGAGACCAGCCTGGCTGACATGGTGAAACCCCATCTCTATTAAAAATACAAAAATTAGCTGGACGTGGTGGTACATTCCTGTAATCCTAGCTACTTGGGAGGCTGAGGCAGAGGAATTGCTTGAACTCGGGAGGTGGAGGTTGCAGTGAGCCATTACACTACAGCCTGGGTGACAGAGCAAGACTCAGTCTCAAAAAAAAATAAAAGAATGAAACAGATTCTGAAACTGAACAATAATGTAACCAAAGTGAAAAAATTTAATAGAGGGCATCGAAAGGAGACTTCTTCAAATGTAAGAAAGAATCAATAAGCTCAAAGACAGGTAATATGAAATTATTCCACTAAAAGAGCAAATAGAAAGAAACAACAAAAATAGTGAAGAAATCCTACAGGACTTATGGGACAGCATTAAGTAAACCAATATATGCATTATGAGATTTACGGAAGGCAAAATGAAAGATAGGGGCAGAAAACTGCTTAAAGAAACAAAGGCCAAAATTTCCCCAAATCTGAGGAGGTAAGTGACATCCGTTTTTATATAGCCCAAAGGACCCTATGTAAAGTAAGTTCGAAGAAGACTACACTGAGACACATTATAATCAAATTTTCCAAAGTCAAAAACAAAGAGAATATTAAAGGCAGCAAGAGCAAAACAACTCTCCACATGCAAGAGAGCCCACATAGGACTATAAAGAGATTTCTCAGTAGAAATCTTGCAGCTCAGAAGAAAGGGGGAGAAATATATACAAAGTGCTGGGGGGAAAAAAAAACCTGCTGCTCTATACTATATTCAGCAAAACTGTCCCTTTAAGGCAAAAGTGAAAGAAAAAATATGGCTTA
Organism: Colobus angolensis palliatus; assembly: GCF_000951035.1. NCBI lineage: Eukaryota > Metazoa > Chordata > Mammalia > Primates > Cercopithecidae > Colobus > Colobus angolensis. Next base: position 68,145 of record NW_012116833.1, on the reverse strand, counting down.
CCCAGGGAAATAAAAAACGAGGGAATTTAATACCTTTAGACATGACTTAAATGCTAAAGGGAGTTATTGGGGTTGAAATGAAAGGATAATAAAAAGCAACACAAAAGCATATGAAAGTATAAAGCTTACTACATAAATGTAATTATACAGACAGAAATAATACTGTAACACTGTAATGGCAATGAGTGAATTACTCAATTACAACATTAAGTCAAATGTATTAAAATACTCTTCTCTTCAAGAATCACTGAGGAAATATTAACTGATATTAATGAACAACCATCTTCAGTTATTCAATCTTTCTATTAAAAACCCCAGTTTCTCACAATGCTGTAGCTCAACCCATTAACCATTTTTTTTTGTGTGTGTATTGCCCTTGAGCCTTAAATAATATCTCTTTATGAATAAATTGTTTACAACTCTATAGAGCAGTAGTTCCTAAACCCTGCTGATCAGCAAAATCACTGGCTACACCCAAAACATTCTGATTTTGCAGTTATTGGGTTGGATGACAGGAACTTGTATGATTAAAGAATCCCCATCTGATTAAAACTTTTTAACTTAATTTTTTCTTATGAGGAATTTTAAGTCCACCTAAATAAGACACAATAGTATAATTAAGTCACAGGGACCCATCAGCCAGCTGCAATAATTATCACCTCACGGCCAATATTCTTTCATCTGTACCCCACCCAAACACCTCCACCCACATTACTCTTTTTCCTTCAACATCATTTTAGAAAAAAATCTTAGGACATGCCATCATTTCATTTGTATTTCAGTAGGTATCCTCAAAAGCTACTCTTAATAAAAAAACTACATATCACTATCACACCAAAAAATATTAAAAATAATTCTTTCATATCATCAGATATCCAGTCAGTGGTCATATTTTCAATTGTCTAATAAATGTCATACTTTAAAAAAAAAAAATAAAAAAAAATAACTAACAACAAAATATTTTTAACAGATAAAATATTTTTAAAAAGTAAATTTCAACATCAGTAATAAATTGTATGTGGGGTAAGTATAAGTGTAGATGCTACTTAAGTTATCAATTTAAAATTAATTATCATATCTATTAAATATTTTATATGTTTCATGGGAACCATGAGAAAATACCAAGAGATGACACATAAAACCAAAGAGAAAATATATAAGAATATTACTACCAAAAATTAACAACATATAAAAGAAAACAATAAGAGATAAAAGAGAAATAAAATAGCTACAATACAAACATAACTCAATTTACAAAACGTCAACAATAAGTCTTTCACTGTCGCTAACTGTGTTAAATATAAATGGATTAAACTAGCTAATTCAAAAATATAGAGTGGCAGAATGAATTAACAAATCTAGTCCCAATAATGTGCTGTCTATAAAAATCTCGCTTAGATTTAAAAAACTACATACAATGAAAGTGAAGGAAATGAAAACGATGTTTCATGCAAATGGTAAACAAAAGACTACAGTTTTGGCCATACTTACATCAGAAAAAAAAAATGACATTAAGTTAAAAAGTGTAATGGGGGACAAAGAAAGACATTATATGTTGATAGATCAATTCATCTGGAAGATACATCAACTATATGTGTGTATATGTATATATGTATACATATATATGTGTGTGTGTATATATATATCTCCATCATAAGAGTGCCTAAGTATATAAAACATGTATTAACAAAAGTAAAAGGAGAAATTGACAGCAATACAATAATAGTAGAGGACTTTAATATTCCACTTTCAACAATAGATAGAACATCAGAAAAGAAAATCAATGAGGAAAAAAAAAAAGGAGACCTGAATACATTAATAAATGGACCTAACATATATAAAACATTCTATTCGACAGCAACAGAATACAGTTTTCTCAAGTGCACACAGAACATTGTTTAGTATAGATGTTAGACCATGAAACAAGTCTTAACAAACTGAAGATTTAAATAATATGAAATATATTTTATGATCACAAGATATAAAATGAGATATACATTACAGAAGAAACATTGAAACACTTAGAAATATGTAGAAATTAAATTGGTCAAATAAGAAGTCATAATGGAAATCAGAAAATATATAAACATTCCTGAAAGTGAAAGTATAACACACCAAAATTATGAAATGCAACAAGAGTTGTACCACAGGGAAATTTGTAGCAATAAATGTGTACATTACAATAGTGGAAATAATTAAAATATACAACCTATGATTAAATCTCAGAGAAGTGAAAACAAAAAACAAAGAAGGCAAGAAATAACAAAGATTAGAGCAGAAATAAAATGGAGACTAGACAAGCAATTTAAAACCAGAAGAACTAAGGGTTGATTTTTGAAAATGATGAACTATATTGACAAAGCTTTAGCAAATTAGGAAAGAATGAGAAAAGACTCAAATAAATAAAATTAAAAATTAAAGGGAAGACCTTATAACTGATGGCACAGAAATATAAAGGATCATAAGAAGCTACAATATACAACTGCATGCCAACACATTGGAGAATCTAGAAGAAATGCCTATGTTCCTAGAAACATAGAATATACTGAAATGGAATAAAGAAGAAATAGAAAATGTAAACAGACCAATGATAAATAAGAAGATTTAATTAGTAACCAAAACCTCTTAACAAACAAAATCACAGGATCAGATTACTTCACTGGTGAATTCTATCAAAGTTTTGAAGAAGAAATAAGGCCAATCCTTTTCAAATTCTTCCAAACATTTGGAGAGTGGGGAAGACTTCCAAAATCATTTTATGAGGCCAGAATTCCTCTGCCACCAAAATCAGACAAGAACAGTGCAATAAAAGAAAATTACAGGTCAATATCTTTGATGAACACAGATTGAAAAAGAATCAACAATATATTAGCAAACTGGATCCAACAGCACATCAGAAGAATCATACACCATGACCAATTAGGGGTTGTCCTGAGATGCCAGGATTGTTCAATATATGCAAACCAATCACTGCCATACAATAACATTAGCTGTATGAAGAATACATTTATATAATTTTCTCATTGCTGCAGAAAAAGTATTTGACAAAATCATCACCTTTTCACGATAAAAATTTCAACAAATTAGGAGTAGAAGAAAATTATATCAACACTAATAAAGGCCATACATGAGAAGCCCAGAGCTAGTATCATACTTAAGAGTAAAACAACTGAAAGTTTTTTCTCTAAGATCATGAACAAGACAAAGGTATTCACTCTCATCACTTCTCTTCAGCATAGTACTGGAAGTACTAGCTAGAGCAATTAGGCAAGAAAAATAAATTAAAGTAATCCAAGTTGAACAGAAAGAAGTAAACTTCACTGTGTCAAGATTACATAATCTTATATATAGAAAACCCTAAAGATACCACAAATCACATTAAAACTATAAAATAAATTCAGTAAAGTTTCAGAAGACAAAATCAACATACACAAATTTATTTTTTCTATGCATAAGCTGTGAAATATTCATAAAGGAAATGAGTAAAATAGTAACACAGTCATTGTAGTACGTATAGCTACAAGGAGATAGTGCAGGGGCCAGTGAGAGCAATACTGGCCCTGGGTAACTCTGTCTCACTGAGGTAAATTAACTAAATATTGACAATGGGAATCTTAAGAAACTGAGAAATACAATTTGAAAATATGCTATTTTTGTGAAAACTTGCCAGGATAAGAACAAACAGTATCACCTAGCCATTACAGTGAAATTCTCAGAATGTTCTAAGATGTGTTCAGAGAGGTGGAATAAACCAGAAAAAAAATTAAAACGTGGCAGAGGTGAACAAGATCCACGGAAAGTTAAATTAAGATCTATATGCCTTCTAAAAAGGAAAGACAAAAAGTTTCAGGATCTCAATGAATCTAAGAGGCTTCTATTGAACTAAAATCAAAGGAGAATAGCCTGGTCTGTTCATTGATGAGGTTGCAAAGAAACTGAGAGAAATGTGGACTAGCACTGCTACAGATGATAAGTAACATTATGATAAAGAGGTTACTAAGCTGCAGAAAAAAATATGAAAAGTACCTTTCTGTATATTAAACTAAAGGAAAACCTGATGGGGAAAGAAGGAGTTATCAAAACTGATAAAAGCAATAAGAAGGAAGAGGAGGAAAGTAAGTAACATAAAGAGGAT
>NW_012116833.1:25025-57565 GCF_000951035.1 Colobus angolensis palliatus | reverse complement strand
ACTTTGTTTTTAAACTGTACAGTGTCACTTTTTGTAAAGTTAACACACTACTAAATGTACCTTTAAATAGTCCTCTCCTGCTGATATTTTCAGTGGCTACTAACTTTGCTTGGTACTGTATGAGGGTTTTAAATTATCATGGAAATTTAAAGCAAGATTCGTTTTAGCGCACAGAAAAATTTATATATATATGTATAATATTTTTGTATATTCATATATATTTATATATGGGTGTAATATTTTTGCATCTTCATTTGTCTCTAGTGCAACTTATATGAAATGTTGATTGTTGAACGAAATGAAATATGATTGTTGTTCTGTTATCTCAATACCACTCTGCAATTGCAAAAAAAAAAAAAAAAAAGAATGTTGCTTTTTTTTGTTGACATTCTGAATGTTCCTAAGTAAATTCAATTTTTAATTTGTATTGTTCTTTGCATTCATCTGAAATTTTTCCTCTGGAGGGAAAGCTAGCCTTTTGCTTTTACCTGTTTTGTATCACATGAATTATTACTGTGTTTATCTTTTTGTATGATTAGCTGATACAAATTTTCTTCCCACACAAACTGCTTACTCATTATTGGGATAATAAAAGTTGAATTGAGAAAATTATTATCTGTGATTAAAACTAAAAAGAAACTTGATCAGTTGATATCAGGTTTCACATAGCCCTGTTACACTTACAAACTGAAGAGTAACTATAATGTGCTGAATGTTTAGATTTTCTCCAATATTTATATTTTGAAATCCTAATCCCCAAGGTGGTGGTAATAAGAGGTACGGATTTGGGGAAGTGATTTGGTTTTGAGAGTATATCCTTAATGAATCGGATTAGTGCCCTTTTAAAGAGACCCTAGAGAGCTTTTTTGTCCTTTATACTATATATAAAGACAAAACAAAAAGGCACTGTCTGTCAACCAGGAGAGTTTCAAACCAGACATTGAATCTGCTGATGCCTAGATGTTGAACTTGCCAGCACACAAAACTGTGAAAAATAGATTTCTCTTGTCAATAATCTGCTAATTCTATGGTATTTTTTATGACAGCCTGAATGAACTAAGACAATAACAAATAAACTCACAGCATTGAATTATGAGAATAAGACATTTTGAAGGTCTGTCCTTAAAGAATTAATAGAAAATATGTTCTAATATTCACAAGTGGACTATACATTCTTGAACTATATTTTCCACTCCCACATTGAAGACCTAAAACCATATCACCAAAAGTATGAATTTAAAACAGAAGATTGATATATTAAGGTTTTTGTTGACATTAGTTCCAAGAAAGGCTCTGTGAAAGTGATGGCTGTAAATGTCTTTTTCCAATGGCCTAAATAGAGATTACTCAGCAAGCTTGATGCTCTTCATTGAAAATGTTTTTATTTAATCAAGTCACCTTTTTAATATATTGATGTAACATTTAGAATAAAATATATTTTAATACATTGTGGTTTGCACCTACATAACTAAAATATACATGAAGAAATAAGGCTTTTAAACTTTTCACCTCAGTACACAAACTCATTCATTAGGGAGATATACTTATCAGCACAGTAGTTCAGAAACAAATATGGTAATTTTGTGGTTATTGAGAATATCATTCTCTTAAAAAGTGTCAGAGTCTTAAAATGCCATTTTTGTAATTTTGCATGTTTTGTGATGGACTGTTGTTTGTTATATAACTTTGATTTGATTTTAATCATTTGCATTTATTTATTTAATTTCAAGAGGAATACTGAATATCTGAGTCCTGAGTAATGTTAATCAATTAGTAATGGCAGAGATTTCAAAAAAAAAAAAAAAAACGGAAGAGCGTAATCTCTTTACAAGACGTCAAAAAATAACATATTTAGAAATGGACTTAATCAGCAAGGTAAAATATTTGCACATGAAAAACTGCAAAATGTTGATGAAATAAATGGAAGAAGACACAAACAAATAGAAAAACATCTGGTGTCCATAGATTGGAAGAATAAATGTTGACAAAATGTCTATACTAGCCAAAGATTCATATTCAGTGCCCTCTGCATCAAAATCCCAGGGGCATTTTTTTTTACAAAAATTTAAGAAAGATGCACAATTTATATGAAACCACAGAAGATACAGAATAAGCCAAGCAATCTCAAGAAAAACAATAAAACTGGAGACCTCATATTTTCTGACTTCAAAGTAAAATAAAAAGGTCTAATAATCAAGACAGTATGGTACTAGAGTAAAGATAGACATAGACCAATGAAACAAATAGAATAAAGAGCCCCCAAATAAACAAATTCATATAAGGTCAGCTGATTTTCAATGAAGGCACCTATAATACACAAGAGAAAAGGAGAGTATCTTCAACAAACAGTATTGTACAAACTGTATATTCATATGAAGCAGATTAAAATTGGACTCCTGTCTTACACTATTAACAAAAATAAACTCAAATAGATAAGGACTTAAATGTAAGACCTGAAGCTATAAATCTCCTAGGGGAAAAAAACTTAGCATAAGTTGTCCATATCTATAATTGCATAGATAGATACTATATATATATATATACACACACACTATACACAATATATTGCATTATGGATACCTATATACACAATAAAATATTTTTCAACCTTAAAAATTAGTAAATCCTGTCATTTATGACAACATGGATACACCTGGAGGACATTATGTTCAGAAATAAGCCAATCTCATAAGGGCAAATAATCTATGATTCCACTATATATAAAATATCTATTATAGTTAAACTAACAGAAGGAAATAATATAATTTTGATCATTAGGGGCCAGACAGCAAGTGGCAATTGGAGACTGTTGCTTAATTGATGAGATATTTTAGTTATACAACATGAATGAGCTGTAGTTCAATTCAGAGTCTTATGGAGTATGAATAAGCTTTCTCACTGCTCAGGAAGTCCCCAAGGACATAATTTTTTACAGAACAGTAGATAGCATTTCATAAAAGGGGAAAAGATTATAGAATGTTAAAATCTTAGAATATTTTAAAAGATTATCTAGCCTAACTTACTCATTGTATAGAGCTCCAGAGAGTTAAGTAAAATGTTTTACCAAAAGTAAGTACTAGAACTTCCTCACATTACTCAACTGTCTTTTTAGTCCACATTAATTTATATACATAATTATTACTTAAAATATAAATTAAAAGTTAATCTGTCACCTAATTTTAATTGAATTCTGTTTAAACTAAAAGCTCTGAAGAAAGACTCCTAAAAGAGTAAAACTTATGAAGAAAACTTACTTATGATATCAGATAAAGACTATTTTTTAGTAAGTTCTAAATCAGTAAAGGAGTTTTGAGATTTGGAGGATTTGTTGAACTATTATTTATTTATTTAAATTTTGTTTAAAAATTAAAATTAATAAGTCCAATTACATCCATCTATTGTTAATGGGTACTGGGAATATTCAACATGCAGAATTTATTCCTTAAAGCAGGACAGTTAGGGACACCATCAGTCTCATCATATTTGACCCCATGACCTCACAATAATAACCATGCAATATCCCTAAATGGAGCTTCATTTGGTGGTTCTGTGCATTGCTTTGGTCCCCTTTAAGGGAGTTTCTTTCACTAGGGGTGGTATTCACATGATTTCCTTCTCCTTACTTCTGTTTAATATTAAAATGTAGTTCACTAGGTATATTATACTACCACTCATTGGGCATCTAAGGCCAGTGCAAGGTCAAGAAATGTAATTGGTTAATTAATATTGTTTTCTTAAAGAACGTATCACTTTTCATTCATTGGGGTTTTAAAGCAGTCAAGGAAGACCCACTAACTGTCATAACATTTGAATATTCCAGAGAAAATTTAGCTACTGCCTAAATATATTTTTAAAAACGTCACCCCTAATATGATGGACAGTAACTATTTCTCCATCAACAACTTCATGAAGATTGAGTCTTCATAGTGGTTTTCAATTTTTTATGATAGACAAAGTATTCTGATAAAGAGAGTCAGATGGCAGGCCCACCTATATTTTCTAGTCTGGCTCATTCAGTTTTATAGATTTGGCTTATTATTGGTGTTTTAGTATGTTCCAAGCTTCTAAAGATTCACCAGGGCTCTGGCAATAACAGTTCTATAATGACCTGTAATTTTGTATTGTTTTGTTATCACTTCTCTCTTGGGTCATGTTGCAATTATTAGAAATTTAGAACATCTTGAAGGTGACTAGTGGTTGCAATTTTATTGCGAAGGGAAGTTCAGCCATTCCTTCAATATAGTCCTCCCTCTCCTGTGTGAGTATTATTATTGGTTCTGTATTGCTTCTGGAGATCTTGGCCAGTAGTTGGGGAAGGATAAATAGGAGGCTGCTATTTTGCATTATAAGGTTTTCAGGAAAAATGAAATGATGCTACATATATGAAAATATGTTTTTGCTACAGCTACAAAAGTATAACAAATATTCTCACTGGATTGATAAGAGTACTGTATGGGATAATTCATATAAAATTATTAAAATATTTGTGGGATGGAGTAAGTGCTAAATAAATAGCCAAATTTGGGACTATCTTGGTGCAAGCTCTGTGTACATTCTTATATAAGCTTGTATAAAAGCACTGTGAGATATGAGATTAGGAGGGACTTGACAGCAGGAGTTTCACATGGCATAAGCACTTTCTTGGAACAACTGCACTGGGGCAGTATTTTCACTGGCCCCAGTTAGGAATGCTGAGTTGGTACCTGTATCACAAACAACATTCTATAAATACATGAGCATAATATACTCACATATAAACCTAAACACATCCAAAAGCATTTTTTATCTTAGCAAATGACACTGCCAACAATTAAACCGAGAAGCTAGACATGTAGAAATTATCCTAGAAAGCTCTTTCTCTCACTTCCATTCTCAATCTGTCTATTAATTCTGTGGATTTTATCTCTCACATATCAATGAAATGGACCTTTCCTCCATATCTCTACCACCACTGTAACCACAAAATCCCAAGACATCATTACCTTGATCAAAACTATAGTAATAACTTTCTGAAATAAGATCTCCACATCTACTTTTCCATACCCAATTCTTCTTACAGAAGCTAGACTTTTCTTTCCAGAAATACCTGTAAAGCTGTCACTCTTTTGCCTTAAAATCTTTGATAGAACTCAATTGTTTCTGGAATACAGAATAAAATTCTTAACGTTTCTATAAGACCCTGCATGGTATGAACCCACTCTACCTCTCCAGCTCCATATTATATCAAGAAATGTATTTCCCTCTCTTATTAACCATAATTTTTACTTTGATTTCTCTAGTATGTCATTCCTTCATCCAAGGTAAAGCCTTTGCACATGCTTTTTCCTCTGCCTGGAATGTTCTTCTACCCATTCTGGTCCTAAATAATTCCTACCTGTCCTTCATATTTCAGTTCCATTATCATTTCTGTGACTTGGCAAGTTACCATTATTATATACTTTTCTGGCATGATCACACTTTATTTGATAAAATACATTAGTTAGACTGTTTTTCATTATCATCTATTATTTATCAATATCTCACACTAATTATGAACTCCCACAACACATGTCTGTTTTGCTCACTTTTGTTTTTCTACAGTGCCTGACAATAGAAAGAGTTTAATAACTATTTGTTCAATGAATGAACATATAATTATACACAGGTATTTCACATTATATACTAAGGGTCTTCAAAAAGTTCATGAAAAATGCGTATGATAAAAAATTATCAGGAATTGCCACACTGTCTTCCACATGATTTAATTAATTTACATTCCCACCAACAGCATAGAAGTGTTTCTATTTCTCCACAGCCTCGCCAGCATCTGCTGTTTCTTTACTTTTTAGTAATCTTCATTCTGATTGGTGTGAGATGGTATCTCATTGTGGTTTTGATTTCCATTTCTCTAATAATCAGTGATGTTGAGATTTTTTCATATGTTTCTTGGCCACATAAAAATCTTCTTTTCAGAAGTATCTGTACATGTCCTTTGCCCACTTTTTAATGTGGTTTTCTTTTTTTTTTCTTGTAAATTTGTTTCAGTTCCTTGTAGATTCTGGATATTAGACCTTTGTCAGATAGATAGATTGCAAAAGCTTTCTCCCATTCTGTAGGTTGTCTATTCACTCTGATGATATTTTCTTTTGCCGTGCAGAAGCTCTTTAGTTTAATTAGATCACATGTGTCATTTTTACTTTTGTTGCAATTGCTTTTGATATTTTTGTCATAAAATCTTTGCCCATGACTATGTCCTGAATAGTATTGCCTACATTTTCTTCCAGAGTTTTTACAGTCTTGGGTTTTACATTTAAGTCTTCAGTCCATCTTAGTTCAACCATTGTGGAAGACAGTGTGGCAATTCCTCAAAGACCTAGAACAAGAAATACCATTTGACCCAGGAATCTCATTATTGGGTATATACCCAAAGGAATATATATCATTCTATTGTAAAGATACATGCACAAATATGTTCATTGTAACACTGTTCACAATAGCAGAGACATGGAATCAACCCAAATGCCCATCAATGATAGACTGGATAAGGAAAACATCATACATATACACCATGGAATACTATGCAGTCATAAAAAGGAACAAGATCTTGTCCTTTCAAGAACATGGGTGAAGCTGGAAACCATTATCCTCAACAAAGTAACACTGGAACAGAAAACCAAATACAGCGTGTTCTCACTTGTAAGTGGGAGCTGAACAATGAGAACACATGGACACAGTCAGAAGAACAGTATACACTGGGTCTTGTTGGGGGGTATTGGGACAGGGAGAACATTAGGAGAAATAGCTAATGCATGAGGGACTTAATACCTAGGTGATGGGTTGATAGGTTTAGCAAATTACCATGGCATATGTTTACCTATAACAAACCTACATGTCCTGCACATGTATCCTAGAACTTTAAATTAAATTAAATGTAAAAATTTCTGCATGTATTTCAAATTATTTTTGCACCAAAATAAATTCACAGTAACTTGTTATATCAAGTCTGAACAGAATTTAGATTGAGGCACTAACAAAGACATGGCATTAGTTGAACAAGGTCCCCTATCAGAGCAACATAAATTACGCTAAAATTGAAGCAAGAACAAATATCAAATTTATGGTGAAGCTTGTGTTGAAGAATGCTAAAGTCAATGATGCTTTAATAAAAGTTTATAAGGATAATACTCCCAAAGAAATGATCAGTTTACAAATGGGTAATTCATTTTCTAGAAGGAATGAGATGATGGTAAAGGTAAAATCTGCTGCAGCAGATCGTGCATATAAATTTGTGAGGAAAAAAAAATCATATTCAGGCCCTGAATGAAGAGGACCAATGCTTAAGAGCAGAAACAATAGCTAACACCATAGACAGTTCAAGTGCTTCAGCATAAACAATTCTGACTGAAAAATTAAAGTTGAACACAGTTTCCAGTCAATGAATGCCAAAACCATTGCACCCAGATTAGCTAGAGACGAGAACAAAGCTTTCAATGGAAATTTTAAACAAGTGGGATCAAGGTCCTGATGTATTTCTCTGAAGAATTGTTACTGGAGATGAAACATGACTTTACCAATACACTCCTGAAGACAAAGTACAATCAAAGCAATGGTTACCAAAAGGTGGAAGTGTCCCATCTATAGCAAAAGTAGGCTATTGAAGAGCAAAGATTATGGCAGCAGTTTTTTCAGATGCTCAAGGCATTCTGCTTCTTTTCATTTTGGAGGGCCAAAGGACTGTAACATCTGCATATTACAAGCGTTTTTGAGAAAGTTAAACAAAACTCTAACAGAAAAATTCCCAGGAAAGCTTCACCAGAGAGTCCTTCTTGACCACAGCTATGTTCCTGTTCATTCCTCTTACTAAACAAGGATAACTTTCTGAGAGTTTCACAAGGACAACTTTGTGGGAGTTTCAATGAGAAATCATTAGGTATCCACCTTACAGTATTGATTTGGCATTTTCTGACTTCGTTTTCTTATCTCACCTTCAAAGTCTTTAAATGACACCCATTTCCTTCAGTTAATAATGAGAAGAAAAAAAAAAAAGACTACATTGACATAGTTAAACTCCCAGGACCCTCAGTTATTTAAAGATGGAATAAATGGCAGATATCATTACCTACACAACTGTCATGAACTTGATGGAGCTTATGTTGAAAAATAAAGTTTTTAGTTTTATTTTTTATATTTTATTCAAATTTTCAACAAATGTCTTGAAGCCCCCTCATATTTCAACTCTGAGTTCAAATTTACATTCTCTGAGATGCTTTTCCAGATTCTATTAGCAAAAGATTATAACATCTCCACTAGCTTTCTACATTGCTCTCCACCTCATTACCCTAGTTTTTTTTTCTCTTTAGCATTTATTCTTATTAGAAAGTATTCACCTATTTTCCTAGATATTTATTTTCTTTCCACCATGAGAATGCAAGACCTTTGATAGTAAAGACTTTGATTTTTCTAATTTACTATTGTATCATCAACACCTAGAACAATGCTTTACTCATACAGATTCTTAAAATTGTCAAATGAATGAGTCAATGCAACATATTTCACTAGATTTCTACTTATTTTCAGATGTCTGAACCAAAATAAAGCCTTCTTTAGAAATAAAAATTCTAAAACAATGTTTGTTTTATTTGCGAACATTGAGATCCCTATTCCCTAAAACTCGGTAAATTGAAATAATGGCAAAAAGCAGTATATGAAAAAAAACTAAGAAAAAATACTAGATAACTGTTGGCAGTGACATTGAAAAGTCCAATTAGGCATGTGATTTTAGAATCTCACTTGTCTGAGCTCAAGAATAACTACAGAAATAGAAAAGATGATAGACCATGGGAAGTAAGTTCATGTGAACAATTGTTACAAAAATAAATGAAGTAATCAAATAATGTCTCTAAATGTCTAGATCTTTAAGGTATATTAGCTAAAATGCAGTAGGGTAGTTTCTGGTACTCTTGGGAAGAGTATAAGTCTCCCTTCTGCCCATGTCTACTCCCTCAATTCATCCTCAAATTATCATTTCAAAATAATGAAATGATCATTTATTTACATTTTTGCATTTATAAAGGATAAAAGCAGTCTTATAAAGTGTGAGAGACTAATAAATGTTTTTAAATGCTGAAATATTTACAAAAAGCTAAAATGAGAGAACATAAGTATATGAAATAACTAAGTTAATATAAAGTATTTGAGCTATATTTTAGCTCTGAAAGTCACGCCAGCCACAGTTGAAGACAAAATGAATTGGCTGACAGAAGGAAATGTGTCAGGTCAGCAGGAGGCGGAAATTTTCTCTGGAACTGAATTTTAAAAAGATAACTATTGTGTACGTTTTACGTAAGTGTTTTTGAATTACATAGGCTATGTTTTTAGTCGTATTCTTTATTAAAAGGTTTGTGATTTTGACAAAATGTGATGTGTTCCCTAGGAATTGTTGACAAAGTTTCTTGAGAGTAGTCAGGCATCATAACATTTTCTAAGCCCTATAATTTAATAGTAAAATTGCAATTCTATTTTCTACTCTTTCTAGCTTTGATAAATATGTGCTGTGTATATTATGATATTATTGACCTATGGTTTTTCTATCATTTACATTAACCACCTATGATATTAATAATGATGTATTCTAAATCATGCCTGCAGAAGTCAACAGTGCACAATGAAAGCACATACTGTAGTTTACTTATTTACCCAGTAAAATATTTCTTGACAAGATGGCCTTAGGTGCAAAACATCTCACTACCACAGGCCTTCAAGATGGGAGCTGGAGTTTGAAGGTAGAAAATAGCAGCCTTATGTCCATCTCAGGTACATCATTGTATTCTTATGAAGTGAAACAATTCAATGATAGATTTAAAAACCATCAGTCTCTAACTGGCAGAAATTGTTGGGGGTAAGTGAAGATTTTTTCCAAGTTATTAAAAACAAAGATGAAAACAGCCAGCAACACTGTATGCATCTTGAATTTCCATTGAGAACAAAAAAAAGCCACATGGTTTTGGAAGATTTTTAAAAAGCCATTTAAAAAGAGTATTTGACTGCATTGGCAAGCAGATATGTCATACATTTAGCTTAACATTCCAATACAGATGATACTGTACAAACAGAAGTTGGAAGTCAATTCCATAACTGGGAAATGCAGTTATTGAAAGCCCTTGCTCCAAAGGATTTGAGGTTATATTCTAGGCAGACTAAATCGCCTGTGGATACTGACCTTGATGAACAAATAGAAATATGTAGCGACAAAAGATCTCACAATATACTTAGCCATGGCCATAAAGTGCTATATAAGTTAAATGAAGTTTTCACATAACATGCTGCAAGCATTGTATCGTGACTGTACTCTAGCAAAGAATGACAACAAAATCTCAAAATCAGATACATTTGGCAAACTTTGAGTCACTTTGCTTGCTTAATCTTGGGACATTCTGGCTGAAATAATTGTTTGCAAGAAATAATTACTAACATTGTACCAACTGAATTTGACATGCAAATGTTTCTACTAATCTCTGTAGTGATGATTGATTAGTGTACAGATGATGATTAACCTTCCGAAAGGATAATGAAGGATGGCTATAGTAACTCAAATTGGTAAGAAGACTTTATTCTAGGTTTCAGGAGAATTAATATGAGTGAAGGATTTTGTTGAATTTATTTCATCTGGTTATTAGAAATGCCTGCTGACTTGAGATGCAGACTTTAAAACCACTAGATATGTAAGTTTATTGCGGCACTATTCACAATAGCAAAGACTTGGAATCAACCCAAATGTCCATCTGTGACAGACTGGATTAAGAAAATGTGGCACATATACACCATGGAATACTATGCAGCCATAAAAAAGGATGAGTTTGCATCCTTTGTAGGGACATGGATGCAGCTGGAAACCATCATTCTTAGCAAACTATCACAAGAAGAGAAAACCAAACACCGCATGTTCTCACTCATAGGTGGGAACTGAACAATGAGATCACTTGGACTCGGGAAGGGGAACATCACACACCAGGGCCTGTCATGGGGAGGGGGGAGGGGGGAGGGATTGCATTGGGAGTTATACCTGATAATAAATGATGAATTGATGGGTGCTGACGAGTTGATGGGTGCAGCACACCAACATGGCACATGTATACATATGTAACAAACCTGCACGTTGTGCACATGTACCCTAGAACTTGAAGTATAAAAAAAAAAAAAAAAAAAAAAAACTAAATAAAATTGACTAGGCCAAATGAAAACCTGCAAACTCTTATAATCTAAGGTAATTGATACAGCAGTATTTAAGACTGGACCTCAGTAAAACTGTGAGAATGCATTTGTCTCTCATAAATATCTCCCTTCTATTTTACTAATTTCTGCCTTCCTTTCTCCTGGTGAGTAGTTAACAACGAAGACGGTTAAGTATTGAAGTCATCAGTTGCATTCATTTTCTATTGTTGCATAACAAATTATCACAAATCATCAGATTAAGACCCACTTATTAGCTCAGAGTTTTGTAGTTCATAAGTCCTGGCAGGCTTATCTGGATTCTCTGCTCAGGGTCTCACAAACTGTAATCAAGATGCTGGTTGGGGTAAGCTCTCATCTGGAGGCTGGGAAATCTGTTTCCATTCTCATTCAGATCGTTGGGTGCATTTGTTCCTCGTGGTTGTAGGTCTGAGGTCCCTGTTTTCTTGCTGGCTATTAGTAAAGGGCATCTCTCAACTCTTTAAGGCCACCTGCCTTTCTTTCATGGAACCTCAAACAAATAGTCTCTAATATTATGGTTAAAAGCGTGGGGGTTGTTGTGTGTGATAGTGACGATGATGAAAAAAAGTTGAGAATTTCTTTGTTGATTCTGCTTCAAGTTAGTAAACTTTGAGTATGAAGTTCTATTGCATCTACTTAAATAAGTGCAATTTGATGGTCTGAGTGTGCTACTCTTTATTCATAGCAGATACTAGTTTATCTAAAAATTATAATTTGTAAAGAGAAAAGTAAAAAGAGCTGATATTGTAAGCAAAGGATAAGGCTATCTTCACTTGGAAGAAGTTGAAATTGGGGCTTAGAGAAGTTATAGTTTGTCCAAGCTTAAACAGATCATAAGTTTCAAAGTGTATGAGCCCCTTTTTCTCTGGCTAAAAGGAAACCTCAGCTGAGGTGCCATGGAGATGAGTCTTGCCACAGTTTTGTGTGGTTGTTTTTTATTATGGAGAATCTGTTTACATCAGGGTTGCTATATACCCTTCATCATTATGGTCTTAGTGTGCTGTGACCTATGACCTTAAGTGTAAAGGCATTAACCTCTAGGTTTAACAAAGATGAAGAGGAAGTAAAATTCTTTTGGAATGATTTCACTGAGAACTTCTGGCCACTTTCGGGCACTTTGGCGGTTGATCATATTGGTTATTTTTTATAATTGGCTTCACTCTCATGCACTCTGTAAGAATATGTGATAAGTTTCTATAATTAACATTTGTGTATAAGCCTATAAATTATGACTAGGGTATGTGATTATTACATTTGGTTTCAAAATAGAACAAAATGTGAGTTGCAAGCAAGAGATTTTTTATGTAAAAAAGGGGAGTAAAAATTGGTAAGAAAATGAAAAATTGGATTAAAGAAGATGCCATGAAAGAAATTACCTAAGGTAAAATTAACAGAAATATCAATGAAGAGACATAGAGTAAAAAAAGAAAATTAGAGCAGGAAGAGAGAAAAAAATACAAAAGCAATTTTTGCTATTTTCTATGGAAATAGGTAAGTTATACTGTTGGCCCTGGCAATTTGTGCTGATTTGACAGGGATGAAGGGTAAGATTGGACAGGTATTTTTAAAGTGGGGAGCTTTAGGTATGTGAAATAAAACGTTACAAGATGGATACATCAGAAAGTGGTTGTTTTCATTATTTAAGAATGATTTGCTATGCATAAACATTCACTGCAGGGCTCTTTTAATTATGATTTTCCCTAAATACATTTACATATCTGCTTACATCTTATTAACTACACAGAGCAACTGGGTTAAGAAGCAGAGAAGCAAAAAACTGAAGACTTAGGGGCATCTGCCTCTTAAAATTCATCCACTGTTGATAAATAAGATTTTCTTAAGAGCAAGGAGCATGCCATGTTTGTTATATCTAACACATAGTGTGTGTTCAATAGATATTGAATAAATAAATGGAAATTTGATGAACAATGGCTACATTTAATAAATACATTTGCAATTGTACTCTATTTCCTGAAATGCATTTGACTTGGCCTATAAGAAAATAAACATGTATAAATGAATGACTGGTGGTGACATAGTGCAATAGGCAGAATGATGGCCCCTCGAATGTACATGTTATAATCCACAGCACCTGTGAATATGTAATGTCACATTGTAAATGGAATTCAAGGTATAGGTAAAATTAACATTATTAATCACTTGACCATATTAATAATTTGACCTATTATGCTGGACTATTCAAGAGAATCTAATGTAATCACAAGAAGTCTTAAAAATGGAAAAGGAAGGAAAATTAGTCAATGTCAGAGTAATGAAGTGTGAGAAAGACTTGACTGGTGATGATTGGCTTTGAAGAGATAAGAAAGGTCTAAAAACCAAAGAATGTGAACGGTGTCTAGAAAATGGAAAAATAAAGAAACTGAAATTTCCTCTAGAACCCCCAGAAAAAAAAAACAGTCCTGCTGATATTTTGATATTAGCCCAGTGTGATGGTTGTTGGGAGAAAAGCTGATTGTTGGGAGAGAAGCTAAGGCAGGGCTTGCATGTCTGCTAGACTTGCTGACTCTTTGCTTCTAGCACTCCCGTTATCTCATGCAGCAATATGTCTCTCACTCACTTGATACACTGTTTCCTTTCAACCTCCACATCCTCACCACCTGTTTGTTTGAGCACCAATAAATAGCGTGGGTTCCCAGAGCTCAGGGCCTTCACAGTCTCCTTGCTTGCGATGGCCCTCTGGTCCCATTTTCTCTCTCAAACTGCCTTTTTCTCAGTCCTTTGACTCCAATGGACTTTGTCACCCCCACGACCTAGTGTTGGGTCTGATCATCCTAACAGTGGTTAGTATTACGTGTCAACTTGACTGGCTTGAGAATGCCCAGATGGCTGGTGAAGCACTGTTCCTGGATGTGTCTGTGAGGGTGTTGCCAGAAGAGACTGACATTTGAGTCAGTGGAGGAGAAGTGCAAGATCCATCCCCAGTGTGGGTGGACACCATTCGATTGGCTGCCAGAAAGGCAAGAACAAAGCAGGTGGAAGAAGGCGTGATAATTTTCCTTGCTGAGTTTTCTGGTGTTCTTTCTCTTTTCCCATGCTAGCTACTTGATTCCTCTCCTCCTGCCCTTGGACATCAGACTCCAGGATCTTAGGCCTTTGGACTTTGGGACTTGCATCAGCAGCTTCCCAGAGGGGCTTGGGCCTTCAGCTTAAGAGTGAGGGCTGCACTGTCAGCTTGCTGATTTTGAGGCTTTTGGACTTAGACTGATTCCATGCTACTGGCTTTTTTCTTTCCCCAGCAGGCAGATGGCCTATTGTGAGATTTCTCCTTGTAATCGTGTGAGCCAATTATCCCTAATTAACTCCCTTCTTTATATATATATATAAAGATATATATATATCTGTATCCTATTGGTTTTGTCCCTCTGAACAACCCTGGCTAATAAACCTGTGAGTCCCAGTTAGATTATCTGTTCCTCAAGACTGTAAGAAAATAAATGTGTGTTGTTTTAAGCCATTAAGTTTGTGGTAATTTGTTACAACCTCAGTAGAAATCTAATACACATAGAAACAAAAAGTCCATTTCCAAAGGCTGATTTTCACATTTTAGTAATGTCTATGCACATGAACCAAAGAATAATGAACTTTAAGTCTTATTTTATTTTTTTTTTTGGAAAACTACAGCAACACTAATACTACCACTCTAAAAGGTATATTTGCTGCTGGTACTGAGCTACTTTCATACCTTGTTTTGATAGCCATGGCCTTCCTGAGGAGCCCCAGAAGTTCATTCATTTGCTCACTCATTCAACAGTGAATGACACTATTCTAAGTTGTCAAGATACAGCAATGAGCCAGATATAGTGGTGCACACCTGTAGTTCCAGCTACTAAAAAAGCTGAGTTGGGAGAACTGCTTGAGCCCAGAAATTTGAAGCTGCAGTGAGGTATGATCATGCCACTGCATTCCAGCCTGGGTGACAGAGCAAGACTCCATCATTAAAATAAATTTTAAAAAGGCAATAAACAAAGCAGTGTTTACTCTCATGGAGCTTACATCCTTGGAGAGAAAAAAATAAAAATGATTATTAATAAATGTAAGACAATATAATGTACTATCATAGATATTGTAAAGTAAATATAAAGAAAAGTAAGAAGAAGCAGTAATGGAATAGGGCATATGTTTTAGATCAGATGGTGAGTGAAATGTTCTCTGACAAGATGAACTTAGTCATATGAATGAAGTGAAAAAAGTGACTAATATGGATAATTAGATTTTATTATTTTGCAAGGCACAATGGCTTCTTGGGAGAAAGTAATATGATGTCTCAGGTACAGGTGAAATAAGTAGCTATGTATGGAGGAATGTTTATGATTGTTTCTTCCTTAAGTGTAAGACTCCCCACATACAATTTTATTTTTAATCTTTTCCTAGACAGACTTCTTCCACTATCATAAAACCTCACTTCCCCAGAAGAACAATATAGTGTTTTTTTTCCCCCGAAGGAAAAGATGCAGTTGATTATGAGTGTGTCACTTTTGCCCTTTTGAGAAAGTGTTTATTATAAAGTGCCCTACTTTTTATGTCATGTGCCATTAATATGCACTAGCCAGTTAAAATTCTCCATCTGAATTGAGATGCTCCCAAATCTCTGAGCAACAAACTTTGGTGTCTCCTGATATCTCCCACATTCAGCTAAAGAAAAGACTGCACAAATCCTAAGAATTTTCTCTAGAACTATGTAACTATACTATAATAACAAAAGAAAGTTTAAATCTTTTTCAAAGATGAAAGGAAATGCAGTACTTCTGCATGGGAATAAACCACAATAAAATCACTCTGCAAATAAAAAAAAATAAAAAAAAAAAGTTGGGGGAGAAGAATCGAGTCCAAAGTGTGTTTTACATTTAATAAGTTACCTCTCATAATGTAATAAGCACTCACAGTTTCAACTTCCAAAACTAAACTTAGGCTTTGATAATAACTTAACTTACATTTAATTGTACCATTCTTCACTTCAATCTATTTCCCTGGGTCACTTACCATGAATCTCATTTTCATTGTTCCCTTGCTTTCTTTTTTGTTTAGCTTTGCTGCATTTAAATGTCTTCTGAATGTTGGTATAGATATAAATATATAATTCTCTTTAATAGGGATAAAATTTGTGTCACTTAACATTCGCTATTTTAACCACTTTAAAGTATACAATTCACTTAATTTTAGTATATTCACAGCGTACAAACAGGACCGTCTAATCCTAGAATATTTTCATCAAAACATAAATGAGGCTGGGTGCAGTGGCTGACGCCTGTAATTCCAGCATTTTGGGAGGCCAAGACGGGTGGATCACTTGAAGTCAGGAGTTCGAGACCAGTCTGGCCAACGTGGTGAAATGCTGTCTCTATGAAAAATACAAAAATTAGCCGGACATGGTGGCGCATGCTTGTAATCCCAGCTACTTGGGAGGCTAAGGCAGGAGAATTGCTTGAACCAGGAGGTGGAGGTTGGAGAAAAAAAAAAAAAAAAAGCATAAGTGAACCATGTACCCAACCCAATAAGCAATCATTGCTCATGTGCCCCTCTCCCTCTAGTGCCTGAAAGTTATTAATCATCTTTTTGTCTCTGTAGATATGGATATTTTAAAAAAGGGTATCCTGTAATGTGTAACATTTTTGTCTGGCTTCTTTCATTTAGTATAATGGTTTCATGTTTTAAAAATGTAGCATGAATCACTAATTCATTCAATTTTTTGGAAGAATAACATTCTATTGTATGGATACCACATTTGTTTAGTTACTCATCAATTGAGGGACATCTGAGGTATTCCCACCTACTGGCTTTTGTTTATAATGCTACTTCTATGAGCACGTGTGCATAAGTTTTCATGAGGACATTTGTTTTTATTTATTTTGGGTGTATAACCAGGAGTAGAATTGCTGGTTCATATGATAAGGTTATGTTTAACTTTTTGAGGACTTGTCATACAGTTTCCCAAAGTGGCTATATCATTTTATATTTATACCAGAAATATATGAGATTCTAATATCTCCATGTTTAACAATAATTGCTATTTTCCATTTTTTTATGATGTCCATCATAGTGGTGTTAGGTGGTATCTCCCTATGGTTCTGATTTGCATTTCTATTATGAATAATAATTTTGAGCATTTTTTTCATATACCTACACACTATTTTTATATCTTATTTGAGAGGAATGCCTATACAGATATTTTACCTATTATTAGCTGGGTTATTTTTTTTTATTTAGTGTGCACCGCTAATCATAAGACTTGGTGGATCCCATGTGCTGTTGAGCCTGTGGGTGCACAGAGTGTTAAGAGTCAAGGGTTGGAAACCTGTGCCCAAACTTTATAGGATGTAGGATAAAACCTGCATATCCAGAAAGTACCTGCAGGGGTGAGGTACTCACAGAGAACCTCTACTAGGGCAATGTGGAGGGAAAATGTGGGATTGGGGATCTCACACAGGGTGCACACTGGAGCACTACCTAGTGGAGCTGTGAGAAGAGGGACACAGTACTCCAGATCAAAGAATGGTAGATTCACTGACAGCTTGCACTCTGTGCCTGGAAAAACTGCAGCCCCTCAAAGCCACCTCATGAGAGCATTTGTGGGGGTTAAACCCTGCAAAGGTACGGGGTTGAAGCTACCCAAGACCTCAAGACCCCTTGCAGCAGTGTGTTGTGGATGTGGGACATAAAGTCAAAGGAGATTATGTTGGATCTTTAAGATCTACTGAGTTCTCTGCTGGGATTCAGACATGTGTGGAGACTGAGCCTCCTTTTTTTGTTGTTCATTTTCTCCCTTTTGAAATGGGAATATTCATCCAATGCCTATATTCACATTGTATTTTTGAACTCAATAACTTTTTTTTTCTTTTTTTTTTTTGGTTTTACAAGCTTATAGGTAAAAGGGACTTGCCTTATCTCAGATGAGTTTTGGACTTTTGGCCTGTGAGTTAATGCTAGAATGAATTAAGACTTTGGAAGATGGTTGGGAAGGCATACTCGTATTTTGCAATGTGAGAAGGACATGGGATTTAAGAGGGACTGGGGTAAAATAATATGGTTTGAATTTGTGTCCCCACAAAATTTCATGTTGAATTATAATCCCCCAATGTTGAAGGTGGGGCCTGGTGGGAAATGATTGGATTGGGGGGGTGGATTTCTCATGAGTGGTATAGCACCTTGCCTTTTGGTACTGACCTTGTAATAATGAGTGAGTTATTGTGCGAGCTGGTTATTTAGAAGTGTGTAGCACATCTCACCTGTCACTCTTGCTCCTCCTGCTGCCATGTAAGACATGTCTGCTCTCCCTTGACTTTCGGCTATGACTGTAAGTTTTCTCAGGCCTTCCCAGAAGTTGAGCAGATGCCAGCCTTATGCTTCCTGTGCAGCCTGCAGAACCATGAGCCAAATAACACTCTTTTTAAAATAAATTACCCAGTCTCAGATATTTATTTATAACAATGCAAGAACAGCCTAATACAACAGACAAGTGACACTATAAAGCAATAGTACAAACAAGTTTGCGTAAAAACCACCTAACAACATGATGACAGAATCACATCCACAAATATCAATATTAAGCTTGAATATAAATCAGCTAAATGCCTCAATTAAAAAACATAGAGTGGCAAGGTGGATAAAGAACAAAGACCCAATGGTATGCTGTCTTCAATGGATCCATCTCACATGCAATCACACCCACAAGCTCAAAGTAAAAGGATGGAGGAAAATCTACCAAGCAAATGGAAAACAAACAACAACAAAAAAAACAGGGGTCTCGGCTGGGCGCGGTGGCTCAAGCCTGTAATCCCAGCACTTTGGGAGGCCAAGACGGGTGGATCACGAGGTCAGGAGATCGAGACCATCCTGGCTAACACGGTGAAACCCTGTCTCTACTAAAACATACAAAAAAACTAGCCGGGCGAAGTGGCCGGCGCCTGTGGTCCCAGCTACTCGGGAGGCTGAGGCAGGAGAATGGTGTAAACCCGGGAGATGGAGCTTGCAGTGAGCTGAGATCCGGCCACTGCACTCCAGCCTGGGTGACAGAGCGAGACTCCGTCTCAAAAAAAATAAAAAAACAAAAAACAAACAAACAAACAAAAAAAAAACCAGGGGTCTCAATCCTAACTTCAAATAAAACAGCCTTTAAATCAACAAAAATCAAAAACAACAGAAGAAAGAATTCAATAATGATAAAGGGATCAATTCAACAAGAAGACCTAACTATCCCAAATAAGTATGAACCAAACACAGAAGTACCCAGATTCATAAAAGAAGTTCTTAGAGACCAATGAAGAGACTTATATTTTTGCACAGTAATAGTGGGAAGCTTCAACCCCCAACTGATAGTATCAGACAGATCACAAAGGACAAAAATTAACCAAGATATCCAGGACTTGAACTAGGACAAAAATTAACAAAGATATCCAGGACTTAAACTAAACACTTGACCAGATGGAAATAATAGATACCTACAGAGCTCCCCACCCCCAAAAAACAGAATATACATTTCTCCCAGCAGGACATGGCACATAATCTAAAGTCAAACACACAGTTGGGCATAAAACAATACTCAGCAAATTTAAAAATAATAATAATAAAATCAAATCATACCAACAACACCCTCAGACAACAGCACAACAAAAATAAAATTCAAAACAAAGAAAACTTCTGAAAACCATACAGTTACATAACAATTTAACAACCTGCTCCTGAATGACTTTTGGGTAAATAATTAAGGGAGAAATCAAGAAGTTATTAGAAAATTAAAAGAACAAAAATATGACATTCCAGAATTTCTGGAACTCAGCTAAGGCAAGGCAGTATTAAGAGGTAATTTTCTTTGTTTTTTTTTTTTTTTTTTTTTTTTTTTTTTTTTTTTTTTTTGAGATGGATGCTCACTCTGTTTCCCAGGCTGGAGTGCAGTGGTGCGATCTCAGCTCACTGCAACCTCTGCATCCCTGGTTCAAGCGATTCTCCTGCCTCAGCCTCCCAAGCAGCTGTGATCACAGGCACACACCACCACAGCCAGCTAATTTTTGTGCTTTTATTAGAGATGAGGTTTCACAATATTGGCCAAGCTGGTCTCCCACTCCTGACCTCGTGATCTACCCACCTTAGCCTCCCAAAGTGCTGAGATTACAGGAAGAGGGAAATTTATAGCACTAAATTCTCACATGAAAAAGCTAGTAGAATCTCAAATTTACAACTTAACATCATAACTAGAAGAACTAGAGAAGCAAGAGCAAACCAACCTTAAAGGTAGCAGTAGATAGGAAAAGAAATAAAATCAGAGTTGAACTGAAGGAAACTGAGAAACAAACATAAAAACATACAAGTGCAGTGGCTCACATATGTTATCCCAACTAACATCTTGAGAGGCTAGGACAGGTGGATCACCTGAAGTCAGGAGTCTGACACCAGGCTGGCCAACATGGTGAAACCCCATCTCTACTAAAAATAGAAAAAAAAATTGGCCAGGAGTGGGGTGTACACCTGTAATCCCAGCTACTCAGGAGGCTGAGGCAGGAAAATTGTTTGACCCCAGAATGGGCAGGTTGCAGTAAGCCGACATCACACCACTGCGCTCCAGCCTGGGGGACAGAGTGAGACTCTGTCTCAAAAACAAAACAAAAAAAACATACAAAACATCACCAAATTCATAAGCTATTCTTTGAAAAAAATAATAAGATAGATATACCACTAACTAGATGAATATATAAAAAGGAGAGAAGATCCAAATAAACATATTTAGAAATGACAAAGAGGATGTTACCACCAAGCCTAAGCAAATGCAAATAACTGTCAGAGACTGCTATGAACACCTCTACACACACAACCTAGAACATCTGAAAAAATGGATACATTCCTAGACACATACACCCTTCCAAGACTGAACAAGAAAGAAGAAGCGGAATCTTTGAACAGGCCAATAATGTGCTTCACAATTGAATCAGTAATAGTGTACCAACAACAACAACCAAAAAAAAAAAAACACACAAGACCAAATGAATTCACAGTCAAATTCTACCAGATGTACAAAAAAGGGCTGGTATGATTTCTACTGAAAGTATTCAAAAAAATTGAGAAGGAAGGCCTCCTTTTCAAGTCATTCTATGAAGCCAGTGTTATCCTGATACCAAAACTTAGCAGACACACACACACACTTAAGGGCAATATCCTTTATAAACACGGATGCAAAAATTCTCAATGAAATAGAAGCAAACCAATTCAGCAGCACATCAAAAGGTGAATCCACCACAATTAAGCAGGATTTATACCTGGGATACAAAGTTGGTTCAACATAGGACTGTAAATTATCATTAAATTTGATTCATCATGTAAAAATAAAGACCAGGACCACATGATTATCTCAATAGAAACAGAGAAGGCTTTTGATAAAATTCAACATCGCTTCATGTTGAAAACCCTTAATAAAGTAAATATTGAAGTAACATACTTCAGAATAATAAAAGCCATCTATGAGAAACCCACAGCAAATCTCATACTGAATAGTCAAAATCTGAAAACCTTCCCCTTGAAAACCAGTACAAAGTAAGGAAGTCCTCAACTATTTAACATAACATTTGAGGTTCTGGGAAGAGAAATCAGGCAGGAGAAAGAAACAAAAGGCTTACAAACAGAAAGAGGGTAAGGCCAACTATTCCTATTTGCAGATGACATGATTCTATGTCTAGAAAACACTATAATCTCTTACCCTAAACTCCTTGAACTGATAAACAACTTCAGCAGAATTTAATAATATAAAATAAGAATGCATGAATTAGTAGCATTCCTCTGCACCACAACATCCAAATTGAGAGACAAATCCAGAAGGTGATCCACTTACAGCTGCCATGAAAATAATAACATACCTAGGAATAGAGCTAACCAGGGAGGTGAAAGAATTCTACAACAAAATTTACAAAACATTGCTCAAAAAAATCAGAGATGACACAAGCATATTTTAAAAACTTCCACGCTAATGGATAGCAAAAATTAATATTGTTAAAATGGCCATACCACTGAAAGCAACTGCAAATTTAATGCTTTCTGTATCAGATTACCGATGACATTCTTTACATAACTAGGAAAAAAAACTATTTGAAAATTCATATGGAAGCAAAAAGGACCCCAAATCGCCAAGACAATGCTAAGAAAAAAGAACAAAGCTGGAAGCATCATGTTATCCATATTTAAACAATACTACGGGACTGCAGTAACCAAAGAGGATGCTGCTGGTACAGAAACAGACACATAAACAAATGGGACACAATAGAGAGCCCAGAAATAATGCTGCACACCTACAGTTATCTGATCTTTTACTAAACAGGTGAAAGCAAGCAATAGAGAAAGAATTTTCTGTTGAACAAATGCTGCTGTGATAACTGGCTAGCCATATGAAGAAGAAAGAATCTGAATTCCTTCTTTACACGATATAGAAAAAATGAAATCAAGATGAATGGATGCTTGGATGGAGATGATAATAAAAAATATCAATCAGGTACTATGCTTAGTACCTATGTGATAAAATATTCTGTACACCAAACTCCCATGACATAAATTTACTAATGTGAAAAAGCTGCACGTGTACCCCTGAATCTAAAGGTTGAAAAAAGAAAAAAAAGAAAAAAACATCAACATGCCCTATACTAATTCTTTCGGATCTATTTCTCCTTTCAAAATGAAACTTTTTACTTTTTGATAAATATCTCTCAATTTTCCCCCACTCCCCAGAAACTAGAAAGCACCCTTCTAGTCTCTGAATCTATGAGTATGACTTTTTTGTGTTCCACACATAAGTTCAATATTTGTGTCTCTCTGACTGGTTCAATTCACTTCACTTAAGGTCTTTCAGGTTCATCATTTTTTTTCATAAAAGACATAATTTTCATCAAATTAAAGTTTGAATAATATTCTACTGTGTGTATATATTATATATAGATGTACATATATATGTTAATATTTTTATTATCCACTCATTCATTGGTGGATGCATATTTTGATTCCATATCTTGGTTATTGTGAATAATGTTAAAATGAACATAGAAGTGCTTATGTCTCTTTGACATACTGTTTTCATTTCCATTGGCTATATACACAGAAGTGGGATTGCTTGATCATGTGTTAGTTCCATTTTTACTTTTTTTAGGAACTATCATACTTTTTTACAATGGTGACTATACTAATCTACATTCTCACTGTCTTAGTTAATTTTGTATTGCTATAACAGAATGCCTGAGCCTCGGTAATACATTATTTTTAAAAGTTTTTATTTATCTTTTATTTATCAGTTTTGCAGGCTAGGAAGTTCAAGGCCATTGCCTGGTAAGTTCTTTCATGGTATGTCATAACATGGCAGAGATGATCAAAGATGAAGCAAACACATGCAAAGAGACAATATCTGTGGGACATCTTGGATTTATAAAAACCAGCTCTAGCAGAATCTACTGTATTTCCACAGTAACTAATCCAGTGTCATCAGAGCAAGAACTCACTCCCTACTGTCAGAACAGCACCAAGCCATTCATGAAGTATCTGCCTCCATGACCCCAATACCTCCCACTAGGCCCCACTTCTTACCATTGCTACACTGTGGATCAAATTTCAACATAAATTTTGGTGGAAAAAAACAAACCATATCCAAACCACAGCATCTATGCACAGTTTACAAAGCTTGTCTTTCCTCCCAATCCACACTAATACTTATCTTTGGTTGTTTTAACAATAACCATCCTAGTGGCTGTGAGATGGTGTTGACTTGAATTTCCCTAACAATTAGCAGTGCTGAGCACTGTTTTAATATACTTGTTGACTGCTTGTATATCTTCACATGAGAAATGTCTATTCAGGTCATTTACCCACTTTTAAAAATCAAATTATTTGTTTAATTTATATTGAGTGGTATGAGTTCCCAATATATTTTAAATATTAGTTCGCTGTCAGATTTACGGTTTGCAAATATTTTCTCCTATTCTATAGGTTGTCTCTTTATTATATTGATTGTTTTTCTTTGCAGTGTAGATTCCTTTTATTTTGATACAATCTTGTTTTTCTATGTTTGCTTTCCTTGCCTGTGTTTGGGGTCATATCTAAAACATGTTTGTCAAGACCAATATCCAACGAACTTATCTCATATGCATTGTTCTAGCAATTATACAATATCTTGTGTTACATATAAGTCTTTATTGCATTATAAGTTGATTGTTGCATATGGTGTGTAATATAAATGTCAACTTTTTTTTCAGTAAGTTGATACCAAGTTTTCCTAATACGATTTATTGAAAAGACTATCCTTTCTCCATTGAGTGTGTTTGGCAACTTGTAAAATAATCGACAGTACTTTTGTGGATTTATTTCTGTGTTCTCTATTCTGTTTTATTAGTCTATGTGTTTGTTTTTATGCTAGTATAATACTGTTTTAATTAAGATATATTTGTAGTATATTTTAAGATTAGATAGTGTTATGCTTACAGCATTGTTCTTTTTGTTCAACATTGCTTTGTTGTTCTGGGTCTATTGTAGACTCATACATATTTTAGAATTTTTTCCCATTTCTGGGAAAATATTACTGAAATTTGATAAGAAATGCATTCCATTGGTAGATCATTTTGGGAAATATGGACATTTTAACAATATACATTCTTCCAATCCATGAACATAGGGTATTTTTATATTTATTTGCATCATCTTGAATTCCTTTGATCAATGTATTATAGTTTTCTTTTTTTTTTTTTTTTTTTTTTTTGAGACGGAGTCTCGCTCTGTCGCCCGGACTGGAGTGCAGTGGCCGGATCTCAGCTCACTGCAAGCTCCGCCTCCCATGTTTACGCCATTCTCCTGCCTCAGCCTCCCGAGTAGCTGGGACTACAGGCGCCCGCCACCTCGCCCGGCTAGTTTTTGTATTTTTTAGTTGAGACGGGGTTTCGTCGTGTTAGCCAGGATGGTCTCGATCTCCTGACCTCGTGATCCGCCCATCTCAGCCTCCCAAAGTGCTGGGATTACAGGCTTGAGCCACCGCGCCCGGCCTATAGTTTTCAATGTGCAATATTTCACCTCCTTTGTTAAATTCATTTCTAAATATTTTTTGAATGTTATTATAAATGAGATTTTTTATTTTATTGTGATAGTTTGTCGTTAGTCTGTAGAAACAATGCAAAATTTTTTATAAAACCCTACACATTTTCTTATTATTGCTAACAAGTTTTTGCTGTAGCATTCAGGGTTATACATATATACATTTATGCAATCTGAAAATTTATCTTCTTCCTTTTGTATTTTGATGCAGATTTTTTTTCTTGCCTAACTTTTATGGCTAGAACTTCCAGTGCTTTCCTGAGTAGAAGTGTTGAACGTGGGTATTCTTTTCTTCATCTGGATCCTAGAGAAAAATCGTATGATGTTAGCTGTGGACTTGTAACATATGGCTTTCATTGTTTTGATGTAATTTACTTTTACACCTAACTTGTTGAGAGTTTTTAATCATAAAAGAATGTTGTGTTCTGTCAAATACTTTTTCTGCATGTATTGAGATGATATAATTATTAGACTTCATTCTGTTAGTATAACGTATCACATGTATTGATTTCCATATGCTTCTTGAGCCATCCTTGCACCCCAGGGATAAATTTCACTTGATCATGGTGTATGATTATTTTAATGTGCTGTTGAATTAGGTTTGCTAATAATTTGTTGAGGCTATCTGCATTTATGTTGTAATGTATAGTATTAGATGTCAACTTGATTGAATTGAAGGGTACAAAGTATTGTTTCTGAGTGTGTGTGTGAGGTGTTGTCAGAGGAGATTAACATTTGAGTCAGTGGACTGGAAGAGGGAGATCCACCCTCAATGTGGGTGGGCACCATCCACTCAGCTGCCAGCAAGGCTAGAAAAGGCAGGTGGAAGAAGCTGAAATAAGCTGTCTTGCTGAGTCTTCTGGTTTTCATCTTTCTCCTGCTGGATGCTTCCTGCCCTTGAACATCAGATTCCAGGTTCTTTGGCCTTTTAACTCTTGGACTTCCACCATTGGTTTGCCGGTGACTCTTGGGCCTTAAGCCACATACTGAGGGCTGCACTGTTGGCTTCCCTACTTTTTAGGCTTTGGGGCTTGGACTGAGCCACTATTGTCTTCCTTGCTCCTCAACTTGCAGACGGCCTATCGTCAGACTTCACCTTGTAATTGTGTGAGTTAATTCTACTTAATAAACTCCCTTGAATATACACATATATCCTGTTCTGTTCTCTGGAGAACGGTTACTAATACAGATGCTCATGAGAGATACTGTCCTGTAATCTTTACCTGTGGTATCTTTATATGGCTTAAATGTGAAGGTAATTCTAGCCAGGAAAAAGAAATATAAAAGTATTTTTTCTCTTCACTTTTTAGGAAAATATTAGCGGAGATCAGTGTTACTTTTTAAAATGTTTGGTAAAATGTAACTGTGAAGCCAATAGGTTTATGTTTTCTTTTCCCTTTGCTGGAAAACATTTTATTACCGATGTAATGTATTACTTTTTATTGGCCTGTTCAGATTTTCGGTTTCTCTGTGAGTCAATATTTGTTTGTTGTATATTTCTAGGAATTTATACATTTTATCTGTGTAATCCAATTTGTCAGCAGAAAGCTGTTTATTTTACTCTTCTATAATTCACAATTCATGTTTCTGTGGTATCAGTTGTAATGACTATTCTTTTATTTCTAATTTTATTTATTTGAATATTTGTTGTTATTAGTTAGTATAAGTCTGTCAACTGTGTTTATCTTTTCAGAAAATAAACAGTTTAATTGATTGTTTCTATTGTTTCTTCTAGTCTATTATTTTATTTCTGTTCTGATCTTTGTGATTTTATTCCTTCTATTTACTTTGGACATATATTTTTTTCTACTTCTTTGAGGTGTAAAGTTATGCTGTGTATTTGAGATTTTTTATTTTTTTAATGTAGGCTTTTATTGCGGTAAATCTTCCCATTAGAACTGCCTTTGCTATATCTCATAAGATTGGTATATTGTGCATTCATTTTTGTTTGTCTCAAGATTTATTTTGTTTCCTCTTTGATTTATTTTTGATCAATTAGTTGTTCAAAAGTAACTTGTTTAAATTAATTTTGTTTAATTTTTCAGGACTTCTTTAGCTGCTAATTTTTTTATATTATTGTCATTGTAAAAGATGCTTAATATGATTTAAATGTTCTTCAATTTATTAAATATTGGTTGTGGACCAACATATGAAGCATCATGAGGAATGTTTTAGTGTACTTGAGAAAAGTATGTTAGGGTGGTGCAAGATGATCAAATAGAAGGCTTTACCAATCAACCCCTTGCATGAACACCAACTTTTAACAACTATCCACACAAAAATCTCCTCCATAAAACCAAAATTTAGCTGAGCAATAGCAACATCTGGCTTTAAATTTATATCATTGAAAGAAGCACTGAAGAGGGAGAAAAGACCGTCTTCAATTGCCAATGCCTCCACTATTATTTCCCCCAGCAGTGGCTTCATGGCAAGGAGAATCTGTGGAGAATAATTGGTAAAGGGAGAACTAAGTGATTGAGAAAGGTTGCATTGAAGTCACTGCTGTGCTGTTACAGAAGAAAACAAAACTACATTGAAATCAGACAGTAGCCACACACAGAGAGTGCATTTGAACCTGCATAGGTAAGGGGATGGTCTGAATTTGAGTTTTGGTGAACCTTGCCACCATGAGTTAAAGTGTCCTTGGGTCCTCTGTGAAGATAAATGGCAGTCTAGGATACAAGGACTGCAATTCTTAGGCAAGGTTTGATGCTGTATTAGGCTTACAGAAAGTGGACTGGAGCAGTGTGTTACCTAGTGAGACATGAGCTGGAGTTAATGATGAATGGGGTAGCGCCTGCACCAACCCTCCTCCAACCAAAAGAAGTGCAGTTCACAGCAATTAAAGTGATTCATTTCTTCTTCTTGAGGAAAGGAGAAAAAAAGAGTAAAAAAGATTTTATCTTGCATCTTGGATATCAGCTCAGCCACAGTATGACAGGGCACCAGAGTCATGAGGTTCCCATCCCAGGGTCAAGCTTCCAGATGATATTTTTAAACAAACTCTGAGCCAGAAGGCAACATGCTGCATTGAAGGAAAGAACCCAGTTCTGGAAAGGTACATCACTAGCTGACTAAAAAGCCCCAGGGAGCTAAATAATCAACAGTGATACTTAGGTACTACACCATGGGCCTTGGGTGAGCCTGAGATGTGCTGGTTTCAGGTACCAGCTCAACCACAGTGGACTACAGTAAAAATTGGGCTTTTGGTGTTTCTGAGACAAGTCGTAGACATCATTTCTGGACCTGTCCTGGGAAACAGGGGCCTTGAAGGATGACTCTGGGGCCTGGCAACATTCACCACAATCTGATTGAAGAGGACTTGGGTCTTAAGCAAACACTGGCAGAAAAATGAAAGAACTGCTCGTGGGCCAATGGTGGTGATGGCCATGGAGAGAAGCTTCTTTGTTTTTAGAAGGGGGAGGAAAGAGCTGGAATGACATCTTGTGGTTTGAATGCCAGGTTCACCATAGTAGAATAGAACACATTTAAGGTTTTATACTCCAATCTCTGGCATCCACACAGCATCTCTGGACCCACCCAGTGCCTGGAGGAACTTGTCACACTGAAAAGAAGTACACAAAACTGACTGGCTTTGCAGTCTGCTAATTGTAGAGACCTCGGTCCTTGAGTGAACACAGAAGGTAGCAGGTAGTGGTTAGAGTGGGCTGTGGTTGAATCCCTGTGATGTGCTGGCTTCAGGTATGATCCAGGGAAGATTCAGTAGTTGTGGACACAGGTGTACTAGTTTCACTTCACCCCCATCTCCAGGCAGCTCAGTACAGGGAGAAACATGCCGTTTATATCCAAGATCACCAAGAGGATACCTCTAAAAGCCTGCAAGAACCACAGTGTCACTGGACTGGGAGACCAAGTCAGTTTGAATACCTGGAAAGCCTTTTCCCAAAAGATAAGCACAGATTGTGAATGCCAGATTTCAAAGACTACAAAAAAATAGCTCACTCAATGCCCAGAAACCAATGAATGTCTACAAGCACCAAGACTAGCCATGAAAACATAAACTCACAAAATGAACTAAATAAGCCACTTTAAACCAATCCTGGAGAAACAGATATATGACCTTTTAGATAGAGAATTCAAAAATATACATTTTGAGTAAACCCAAAGAAATTAAAAATAACAGTGAAGGAATTCCAAATTCCATGAGAAAAATGTAGCAAAGAGATTGAAATAATTAAAAGAATGAAGCAGAAAATCTGGAATTGAAAAGTGCAATTGGCATATGAAAGAATACATCAGTTTCTTAATGGAAGAATTGGTCACACAGAAGAAATAATTTGTCAGAAGAATCAAAAGAAGAAAGTATATAAAATAATAAAGCATGCCTAGTTATCTAAAAGATATCCTCAAAAGGGCAAATGTAAAAGTACGGAACTTAAAGTGGAGGTAGAGAAATAGATATGGGTAGACAGTTTATTCACAGGGATAATAACAGACAACTTCCCAAATCTAGCCAAAAATATCAACATTGAAGTACAAGAAGGTTATGGAAGACCAAGCAGATTTAACCTAAAGCAGGTTACCTCAATGTGTTAAATAACTAAAGTCTCAAAGGTCAAGGATAAAAAAAGGATCCTAAAAGCAGCAAAACAAATGAAACAAATAACATATAGTGGAGCTCCAATACATCTAGCAGCAGACATTTTGGTGGAAACATCAAAGACCAGAAGACAGTGGCATGACACAGTTAAGGGCCGAAGAAAAATC
Organism: Colobus angolensis palliatus; assembly: GCF_000951035.1. Lineage (NCBI taxonomy): Eukaryota > Metazoa > Chordata > Mammalia > Primates > Cercopithecidae > Colobus > Colobus angolensis. The sequence goes on along the minus strand of NW_012116833.1, from coordinate 27,547 downwards.
TGTTTACCATAGGATAGTATATCCAGTGAAAATGTTAATCAAACATGAAGGAGAGATAAAGACCTTGCCAGAAAAGGAAAAGCTGAGGAATTTCACAACCCTAGACTTGTTCTAAAAGAAATGCTAAACAAAGTTCTTCAATGCTGAACAAAAGGCATAATGAACAATAAGAAATTATCTGAAAGTACACAACTCACTAATAATCATAAGCACACAGAAAATCGCAAAATATTATAACACCATGAAGTGGAATTGAGGTCATGGGTGGAGCAAGATGGCCAAATAGGAACAGCTTCAGTTTCCAGCTCCCAGCACCAGCAACACAGAAGACGGGTGATTTCTGCATTTTCAACTGAGGTACTGGGTTAATCTCACTAGGGAGTGCCAGACAATTGGTGCTGGTCAGCTGCTGCAGCCTGATCAGCCAGAGCTGAAGCAGGGCAAGGCATCGCCTCACTTGGGAAGCACAAGGGGGAATTGAATCCCTTTTCCTAGCCAGGGAAACTGAGACACACAACACCTGGAAAACCATTTAATTCCCACCACAATGCATCGCTTTACCAAGGGTCTTAGCAAATGACACACCAGGAGATTATATCCCACACATGACCCGGAGGGTCCCACGCTGGCGGAGGCTCCCTTATTGCTAGCACAGCAGTGGGTGATCTAACAGCAAGGCAGCAGCAAGGCTGGGGGAGGGGTGCCCACCATTGCTGAGGCTTAAGTAGGTAAAAAAAGCTTCTGGGAAGCCCGAACTGGGTGGAGCCCACAGGAGCTCAAGGAGGCCTGCCTGTCTCTGTAGACTCCACCTCTGGGGACAGGGCACAGATAAACAACAACAAAAAAGCAGCAGAAAACTCTGCAGATGCAAATGACCCTGTCTGACAGCTTTGAAGAGAGCAGTAGATCTCCCAACACGGAGGTTGAGATCTGAGAAGTGACAGACTGCCTGCTCAAGTGGGTCCCTGACACCTGAGTAGCCTAATTGGGAGACATCTCCCACTGGGGCAGATCGACACTGAACACCTCACACGGCAGGGTACACCCCCGAGATGAAGCTTCCGAAGCAAGAATCAGACAGCTACACTCGCTGTTCAGCAATATTCTATCTTCTGCAACCTCTGCTGCTGATACCCAGGCAAACAGGGTCTGGAGTGGACCTCAAGCAATCTCCTACACACCTACAGCTGAGGGTCCTGACTGTTAGAAGGAAAACTAAAAAAAAAAAGGACACCCACACCAAAGTCCCATCAGTACATCACCATCATCAAAGACCAAAGGCAGATAAAACCACAAAGATGGGGAAAAAGCAGGGTAGAAAAGCTGGAAATTCAAAAAATCAGAACGTATCTCCCCCTCCAAAGGAATGCAGCTCATCACCAGCAACAGATCAAAGCTGGACGGAGAATGACGTTGACGAGTTGAGAGAAGAAGGCTTCAGTCCATCAAACTTCTCAGAGCTAAAGGAGGAATTACATACCCAGTGCAAAGAAATTAAAAATCTTGAAAAAAGAATGGAAGAATGGATAACTAGAATAATCAATGCAGAGAAGGCCATAAACGAAATGACAGAGATAAAAACCATGACACGAGAAATACATGACAATTGCACAAGATTCAGTAACCGACTCGATCAGCTGGAAGAAAGAGTATCAGCGATTGAGGACCAAATGAATGAAATGACATGAGAAGAGAATTCTAAAGAAAAAAGAGGAAAAAGAAATGAACAAAGTCTTCAAGAAGTATGAGATTATGGGAAAGATCAAATCTAAGTCTGATTGGGGTGCCTGAAAGTGAGGGGTAAAATGGAACTAAGTTGGAAAAAACTCTTCAGGATATCGTCCAGGAAAACTTCCCCAACCTAGTAAGGCAGGCCAACATTCAAATTCAGGAAATACTGAGAAAGCCACAAAGATACTCGCCGGGAAGAGCAACTCCAAGACACATAATTGTCAGATTCACCAAAGTTGAAATGAAGGAAAAACTGTTAAAGGCAATCAGAGAGAAAGGTCAGGTTAGCTGCAAAGGAAAGCCCATCAGACTAACAGCAGATCTCTCAGCAGAAACTCTCCAAGCCAGAAGAGAGTGGAGGCCAATATTCAACATTCATAAAGAAAAGAATTGTCAACCCAGAATTTCATATCCCGCCAAACTAAATTTCATAAGTGAAGGAGAAATAAAATCCTTTACAGATAAGCAAATGCTTAGAGATTTTGTCACCACCAGGCCTCCCTTACAAGAGACCCTGAAGGAAGCTCTAAACATGGAAAGGAACAACCGGTACCAGCCATTGCAAAAATATGCCAAAATGTAAAGACCATTGATGCTAGGAAGAAACTGCATTAACTAATGAGAAAAATAACCAGTTAATATCATAATGGCAGGATCAAGTTCACACACTACAATATTAACCTTAAATGTAAATGGACTAAATGGTTCCATTAAAAGACACAGACTGGCAAACTGGATAAAGAGTCAAGACCCATCAGTCTGCTGTATTCAGGAGACCCATCTCACATGCA
>NW_012116833.1:22677-23115 GCF_000951035.1 Colobus angolensis palliatus | reverse complement strand
CCACTGCTCAGTGAAATAAAAGAGGACACAAACAAATGGAAGAACATACCATGCTCATGGACAGGAAGAATCAATATTGTGAAAATGGCCATACTACCGAAGGTAACTGATGGATTCACTGCCATCCTCATTAAACTACCAATGAGTTTCTTCACAGAATTGGAAAAAACTGCTTTAAAGTTCGTATGGAATCAAAAAAGCGCCTGCATTGCCAAGACAATCCTAAATCAAAAGAACAAACCTGGAGGCATCACAGTACCTGACTTCAAACTATACTACAAGGCTACAGTAACCAAAACAGCATGGAACTCGTACCAAAACAGAGAGATAGACCAATAGAACAGAACAGAGTCCTCAGAAATAATACCACACATCTACAGCCATCTGATCTTTGACAAACCTGACCAAAACAGAGATATAGACCAATAGAACAGAACA
>NW_012116833.1:2975-18077 GCF_000951035.1 Colobus angolensis palliatus | reverse complement strand
AGGGATTGCATTGGGCGTTATACCTGATGTAAATGACGAGTTGATGGGTGCAGCACACCAACATGGCACAAGTATATATATGTAACAAACCTGCACGTTATGCACATTCACCCTAGAGCGTAAAATGTAAAAATAATAATAATAATAATAATAATAATAAACTTATAACACCGTAATTGTGGGGTATCAAACACTCTTATCTCAAGTAGAAAGACATAGTGATATATGAACCAAAAATGATAATTCCAACAACTTTCTAAGATATAATCAGCACAAAAAGTCATAAAGAGAAACAACAAAAAATTAAAAATTTGGGAAACGAAGCATTTGAAAACAGTCAACATCTCTTCGTTCTAAAAATCCTCAATAAATTAGTTTTAAGAGGGAAATATCTAAAAATAATAAAAGCCATGCCCACAGCTGGTATACTAAATGTGGAGAAACTGAAAGATCTGGTAAAAGATGAGGATGTCCACTTTCACAACTGTTATTTAACACAATACTGGAAGTTCTAGCTAGAGCAATCAAACAAGAGACAAAAAATCAAGGACATTCAAATTGGAAGGGAAGAAATCAAATTATTCTTGTTTACAGGTGATATAATCTTATATTTAGAAAAACTAAAGACTTTAACCAAAAACTACTAGAATAGATCAACAAATTCAGTAACATTTCTGGATACAAATCAACATAAAAATTTGGTTGCGTCTTTATATACCAACACTGAATAATCTGAAAAGGAAATAAAAATTGTAATCACATTTACAATTGCATTAAAAGCTAACCTAAATAACATTAAAAACCTAATAAGTTAACTTCACCGAATAAGTGAAAATTTCTACAATGAAAATTATAAAACATTAACAGAATAAATTGAAAAGGACACAAAAAATGGGAAAAATTATTTCATGTTCACAAATTGAAAAAATAAATATGGTTGAAATGTTTATACTACTGAAAACAAGTTACAGAATTAATGCAAAATCCATCCACATACCAATGGCATTCTTCATGGTAATAGAAAAATAATCCTACAATTTATATGGAGCAACAAAAGACCTAGAATAACCAAGTCTATTCTGAGAAAAAAAAAAATAACTAAACTTGTAGAATCACATTACCTGACTTCAAATTATACTACAAAGTTTTATTAACTGAAACAGCATGATACTGGCATAAAATCAGACACATGGGCCAATGGTAAAGAATAGAGAACCCAGAAACAAATCCATACATTTTCAGTGAAATCATTATTGACAGAGCTGCCAAGAGAACCCAGAAACAAATCCATACATTTTCAGTGAAATCATTATTGAAAGAGGTGCCAAGAACATGCATTGGGGAAAAGACAGTCTCTTCAATAAATTGTTCTGGGAAAGCTGGATGTCCATAGGCAGAATAAAACTAGATTCCTATCTCTCACATATACAAAAATTAAATAAAATGAATTAAATACTTACATCTAAGACTTCAAACTATGAAACTACTACAAGAAAACATTTGGAAATACTCCAAGACTTTGGTCTGGGCAAAGATTTCTTCATTAATACCCTGCCAGAACAGGAAACCAAAGCAAAAATGAGCAAATCGAATCACATCAAGTTAAAAGCTTATGCACAGAAATGGATGCAATCAACAAAGTGAAGAGACAACCCACAGATTGAGAGAAAATATTTGCAAACTACCCATCGGACAAAGGATAAGTAACCAGAATATATAAGGAGCACAATGAACTCTGTGTTAGAAAAAAAAATCTAATAATGTTATTAAACAATGGAAAAATGACCTGAATAAACATTTCTCAAAAGAAGACACACAAATGTAATACAGACATATTAAGAAGTGCTCAATATCACTGATCATCAGAGAAATGCAAATCAAAGCTGCAATAAGATATCATCTCACACCAGTTGAAGTATCTTTTATTCAACAGAGACTTAATAACAAAGGTTCACGTGGATGTGGAGAAAAAGGAACCCTCATACACTGTTGGTGGTAATGTGAAGTAGTAAAGCCACTATGGATAACAGTTTGGAGGTTCCTCAAGAAACTAAAAATAGAGCTACCATATGACCCAGCAATTCCACTGATAGCTATGTAACAAAAAATAGAAAAATCCGCATATGGAAAGCATACTCTGCACTCCTATGTTTACTGCAGCAGGGTTCACAATAGCCAAGATTTGGAAGCATCTAAGTGTTTGTCAACAGGTAAATAAATAATAGATAAATTAAATGTGGTACATATAGACAATAGAGTACTAATCAGCCATACAAAAGAATGAGATCCTATCATTTGCAGCAACATGGATGGAATTGGAGGTCATTATGTTAAGTGAAATAAGCCAGGAACAAAAAGCCAAACTCTGCATGTTTCCACTCATTTGTAGGAGCTAAATATTAAAACAGTTGAATTCACGGAGATGGAGAGTAGAAAGATGGTTACTAGAAGCTGGGAAGGGTAGCAGTGGGTGTGGGGTACAGTATTGATGGTTAATGAGTACAAAAATATAGTTAGAAAGAATGAGTAAGACCTAATATTTGATAGTAGAGCAGGATGATTATAGTAAATCATAATTTAATTGTACATTTTTTAAGGAAATGAAAGAGATGATACCAGTAGGCTAGTGTCTCCTACTCTGACATCTTCTTGATGTCACCTTAGTAAGGTTTTATGTATGGTATATGGTAGGGGTACAACTTTATTCTCTTTTATGTGGATACACTGTTGTTCCAACACCCATACCATTTGTTGAACAGACTATTCATTTTCTATTAAATTTTCATGACACCCTTATCAAAAATCAATTGGCCATAAATATGAAAGTTTATTTCTGTAGTCTTAATTATATTCTATTTATATGTCTATTCTTGTTCCAGCACCACACCATTTTGAATCTTGTAGCTTTGTAGTAAGTTTTGCAACTGGTAAGTGTGAGTCCTCCAACTTTATTCTTTTTCAAGATTGTTTACACTATTATCATTCTTTGGCACTTTCTTTTTTATTTCTTATTTATTTATTTATTTATTTTGAGATGGAGTTTTGCTCTGTCGCCCAGGCTGAAATGCAGTGGCATGATCTCAGTTAACTGCAATCTCCACCTCCTGGGTTCAAGCAATTCTCCTGCCTCAGCCTTCTGAGTAGCTAGGACAACAGCCACGTGCCACCATGCCGAGCTAATTTTTCTATTTTTAGTAGAGATGGGGTTTCACCATGTTGGTCAGGATGGTTTCAATCTTTTGACCTCCTGATCTGCCTGCCTTGGCCTCCCTAAGTGCTGGAATAACAGGCATGAGCCATCGTGCTCAGCCTCTTTGATACTTTCATATGAATTTTAGAATCAGCTTGTAAATTTCTGAAAAAATAAAAGCCATCTGAGATTTGGATAGTGATTGCACTAAATCTGTAGATCAGTTTGGGGAATATTGTCAACTAAACAATGTTAATTCTTCCAATCCATAAACATGGGGATATATTTCCATTTCCTTAGATATTCTGTATATACATTTTTTCAATAATATTTTGCACATTTTGGTCTTTCACTTTTTAAGTGATGGAGTCTCACAGTGTTGCCCAGGCTGGAGTGCAGTGGTGTGATCTCTGCCCACTGCAACCTCCACCTCCCGGGTTCAAGTGATTCCCTTGCCTCAGCCTCTTCAGTAGCTGGGATTACAGGTGCCTACCACCACGCTTGGCTAATTTTTTGTATTTTTAGTAGAGACGGGGTTTCACTATTTTAGCCAGGCTGGTCTTGAACTCCTGACTTCATGATCTGCCCATCTCAGCCTCCCAAAGTGCTGGGATTACAGGTGTGAGCCACCGTGCCAGGAAACTCATTTTTTAAAAATTCTTTTTGATGCTATTGCAAATGGGGTTTTATATATTTATTATTTATTGCTAGGGTATAAATATGCAAATATATTTAATTTTAATATGTTACCCTGCAATCTTACTGAATTCATTTATTGGTTCTGATAAGTATTTAGTTGTCATTAGAAACGTCATGTAGACATTTCTATATATAATATAATGTAATCTGCAAATATAAATAGTTTTACTTCTTTAATCTGTATGAATTTTATTTCTGAAAATAACAATTTTATTTTTAAACCCATCGCACTCTGGGTTCTTTATACTTAACAAATATTTCCTTACCTTAACACTTTTCTCTTACATTTTATTATGAACAGCAAGAAGTTGCCAGAAGTCACTTTCTGCTTTTGTCTTGAAATCTTCTTAGTTATATTATCCATTTCATTTGCTGCATTTTCTTCTTTCCACTTGACCATAGAAGAATTGAAGTTTAACTTTCCCGTATTCTTCGGTTTTGAAGTACCTTAAGAGATTATTGTTTAGGTTATATATGGTAAGAAAAATAAGAAGCTACAATTACAGATTTAGACATTTTTCCAAAAAGTTTTGGTAATTCTATAGCTTATTTACTTCTAAATTTCAAATGTAAAATTGAATCATGTGGTCATGATTTATAGCATGCCACCAACATGATATAACCTTCGGAATATTTTCCATTTTATTCTCAGATAAGCAATGGAATCACCAGACAAGTCAGGAGTTTAAGAGGCTTAAGAGTAGTTTGGACTTTCAGGTGAAGTTTATTTATTTTAGAGGGATGTTGAACCACTTACATACGTGAAAAAGAAGATAGTAATTTTGAAGTGAAATTCTGAAAAGACTTTAGCTGTTTTTGTTTTTTTTTTTTATTTACTTATTAGGAATACTTACGTTGAATTGTATGCCTGCCATAGAGTTTTTATTACCACTAGCCAGCTTTGATGATTCTGAGTTATTGTAACAGTAACAATGATGACAATGATGATAAGAATAATAGCACACAATAGAGAAATTGAAGTTAGTGATGGGTTAAAAAAATTACGATCCCTTTTAATTTATATGTAATTTGGTACCATTACTGTCATTTCTACAGCTTTTATGTTTCACAAACTTTGTACTGGTTCAGTGGCACAACTTGGGGTTTTATTTGGAGAGAGGTGATTCACAGAGGCTCATTTCTAACTACATATTTATGCCTCAGGGATAGTAAAATTATCTCTTGAATGTAAGGAGAGAGACTTGACCAGGCATAAAGTTCTAATGTGCGCCGATTTCCTTGAAATTTTATTTGCGAGTATAGTGTTTGTAACAAGTAGGATAATGCGAACAGTTTAGCCTTTGTCAAAACTGTAAAACAAGCTTGTCTTGGCCTTTCTTATTCTCTTCCTATCCCTGTTCTTCTTCCTTCATCCTTTTCTAATTTTACATCTCCCTTACTCTTATAAGTGATGAAATTTTCTCATACTCTTTTTGGATTACCAGGCCCCACAGTGTAGACTCCTAAACAGGCCAAATCTCTATGGGCATGTATTACTGTTCCGGGTCTTTCTGTTCTTTCCACCATCAAAACTTACCTTGCCTGGGTTTTAGTTCATTGAGCCTCATTATGTGGCTAGTTAGCATTCTAAAAAAGTTACTCAAAAAAATCAATTTTAGGTATAGAGAAGTTCCATCTTAGGTATAAGTAGAAAATAACACCATCCTTGATGTAGCGAATGAGACCCATGGTTACCTGGCCTTTGTATTCTAATTTTTGTGTGCCTAGACCTTCATGTCTTTTTAACCTTACTGTCTTCCCAACTTTCTCTAGACCAGGAAATCCCAGCCTTTTGATAATTAAAATGTCTCTGGCAGCTGCCTGAAATGGTATCCATAATGTCTTTCTCTCTCTACAAACCAGTGTGCCATTTCTATCTACTTATAATTTAGTATTAATTCATTCTGTCACCGATTAGGTAATTTTCTCTGGCAATTCACTTCTTTAACAAACATTTATTGAAGATACACTACATGACTTAGAACTATGCTGGGTATCATGAAAGATGCTCCAAAGAATCATGTAATAATATTGATGAAAAAAATTACAATAATAATAGTCACACTTGAATTATATACATTTCAAAATGTAAAAGACTTTCTCCTATTCATGGTATTACCTTACTTATTTATTCAACACATTTTTTAGTGATCCCCTAATATAGTCCAGGCAGTGTGCAAGATGTTGAAGATACAATGGCAGACAAAACGGGCTTTTCTTAAAACATACAGGCTAGTGAGCCAGATCTAAACAAATGATAATAGAAGTAAACATATAATTATAATCTGTGATAAATGCTATTTAAAAATACATAGTATTACAATAGTATGTAATGAAAGTTCAAATTAGTCTTCATTCATGTAGGACCATTGAATGCCTCTCTGAAATACTGACTTGTGAACTTATGTCTAAGAGTTGAGCTATGTGATTATTTGAAGTTAGGAGGACGATGAAGGAAAGAGATGAGGGACTAGTATGTACCAAAGTTCTGTAGTCAGTTGGGGCATGATGTAAGATGACAATGCAATAAACCATGCTAGGCTGTTTTTCCCTTTATAGTGAAAGCAATGGGAATCCATCAAAAAGATTTAGGCAGGGAAGCAGCACATAGATTTGCAATTTGAAAATATCACTCTAGACTGAACACAAAGAATAAACTTGGATAGGCCATATCATGAACAATGGAAGACTAGTTAGAATGTTACCACAGTAGTTCAAGTGAGAGATATTGGTTGTATAAATTATGGTAGTAGTCATGGAAATAGAGGGAGACTGCAAATTTGTGAGATGTGAAGATATTCTTCACCATCATTTTGTAAAGTACACAGGGAATGTATTAGTATTCTTATTGTATAGTTTAGAAAATGAAGCTTAAGAGACATTCAGTTACTTGCCCAATGTCTTACGATAAGTCTTAAATAGTAACCTTCTTTTTCTCTTCTTATATCTTTGGTCTTGAAATTTACCTTTGCTGACTTAAGTATAGCTATTACTGCTCTTTTTTGGTTTCCATTGGCATGGAATATCTTTTTCCATCCCTTTATTTTCAGTCTATGTGTGTCTTTATAGCTGAAGTGTGTTTCTTATAGGCAACAAATTATTGGGTTTGCTTTTTTAAAAATCCTTTTAGGCATTCTGTGTCTTTTGATTGGAGAGTTTAGTTCATTTACATTCAATGTTATTATTTATAAGTGAGGACTTACTCCTGACATTTTGCTATATGTTTTATGGTTGTTTTATGGTCTTCTCTCCCTTTTCTCTTTCCTGTCTTCCTTTTCATGAAGATGATTTTCTTTGGTGAAATGATTTTCTAGCCTTTTTATTTTTTGTATACGTGTTATATGTTTTTTTGTTTTCATGTTTACACACCACAGTTACAGTGTCATATCATTCTGTGATTTTCTGTGTACTTACTACTATCAGTGAGCTTTGTATGTTCATATGATTTCTTTTTGCTTATTAATGTATTTTTCTTTCTGATTGAAGCACTTCCTTTAACATTTCTTGTAGAACATGACTGGTGTTTGAGAAATCTCTCAGCTTTGATTTGTTTGAGAAAATTTTTCTTTCTTACTCAGGTTTGAAAGATATTTTCACTGAGTATACTATTCTAACTTAAAAGTTGTCCCTTCATCACTTTAAATATGTCATGCCACTCTTTTGGTCTAAAATTTTCACTAGAAAAACTGCTGCCAGGTGTACTGGACTTCTGTTGCATGTTATTTGTTCCTTTTTTTTTTTTTTTTTGATGCTTTGGATGCTTTTCTTATTTTTGACATTTAGGATTTTGATTATTACATGCCTTGAGCTATTATTCTTTGGATTAAATCTTCTTTTTATTCTGTAACCTTCTTGTACTTGAATGTAATTATCTTTCACTACCTTTTGGAAATTATCTGATATTATCCCTTTGTGTATACTTTCTGCCCGTATTTGTCTACCTCTTTTTGAAAACCAATAACTCTTAGATTTGTCCTTTTGAGGCTGTTTTCTAGATCCTATAGGTGTGCTTCTTTGTTTTTGTTGTTGTTGTTTTACTTCTTTTATTTGTCTCCTCTTGCTATGTAGTCCATGTAGCCTGTCTTCAAGCTCATTAACTCTCTTCTGCTTGACCAATTCTGCTATTAAAGGACTCTGATTCATTCTCCTGTTTGCCAATTGCATTTTTCAGCTCCAGAATTTCCAGTTTATTTTTAAAGCTATTTTAATCTCTTTGTTAATTATATCTGCTAGATTCTAAATTCCTTCTCTGTGTTTTCTTGTGTTTGAGCTTCCTCAACATAGCTGTTTTGAATTCTCTCACTAAAAAGTCACGTATCTCTTTTTCTCCAGGATTGGCCCCTGGTTATTTAGTTCATTTGGTGAGGTCATGTTTGCCTGGATAGTCTTGATACTTGTGAACGTTCATCTCTCTCTGGGCATAGAAGTGTTGGGTATTTTTTGTGTTCTACACAGTCTAGGCTTGTTTGTATCTGTTCTTCTTGGAAGAGTTTCTAGGTTTTTGATAAAACTTTGGTGTTGTTATCCAAGTCATAGTCTCACTAAAGTGCTCTCCAACCCAATAACACCGTGGTTCTTGCAGACTCATAGAAATACAACCTTGATGATCTTGCATAAAATTTGGAATAATTATCTGGATTACTAGGCAGAGACACTTGACCTCTTTTTTTTTTTTTTTGTCTCCCCTGCCCATTCCCGCCTCAAATTAAGTATTTCTCTCTGTTCTGATTCACCTGAAGTTGAGGGCGAGGAGAAACAAGCAACTTTTGGCCACCAAGCTGGGACTGCACTGTGTAAGATCTGAAGCCAGCACAGCACTGGGTCTTTTCCAAGGCCTGCTGTTACCACTGCCTGACTATCACCTGTGTTCACTCAGGGCCCCAGGGTTATGTGATCAGGGCCTTTAGAAGCCAGGCAGGCTTGTGTCTTTCCCTTTAGGGTGGTGAGTTCCCCCAGCCTCCAGGCAGGTCCAGAGGTATAATATGAAAGCATAGACTTGAGGCAAAATTTAATAAGTCTACGTGTTATTATTTTGTTCTCTGGCTGAGCTGGCACTCAAACCACAGGATGAGGTTCTTCTCACTCTTTCCTTCTATTTCCACAGGCAGAGGAGTCTCACCCTGTGACCACCACCACCACAGGCTCATGGGGAGTACTACCAGTCTACCACTGATGTTTCCTTAAGGCTCTAGGGTTCTTCAGTCAGCTGGTGAATGCTGCCTGGTCTACAATTTATCCTTCAGCACAGTGGGCTCCACTCTGACCCAGATCAGATCCAAAAATTCTGTCCAACAGCCAAGACCTAGAATCAGGGACCCCAAGGGTCCATTTGTACTCTACCCTTCGGTGGCCAAGCCAGTATCTAAGGTGAAAGAGAAAGTCCCCTTTACTTTTCCCTCCACTTTTCTGAAGCAGAAATAATCTTTCCTCATATCAACCACAGGTGGTAATGTGTTGAATCTCACCTGAATCCAGGAAGCATATTACCTGGGTATCACTGCTTGTTATTCAGAGCTTAATAGCCCTTTAGTCAGCAGGTGATGGGTCCTGCCAGAACTATGTCCTTCCTTTTAATACAGCAGGTTCCTTTTTTGTCCAGGGTATGTCTACAAATGTCATGTGGAAGCTAGGGCCTGAAAAAGAGGCCTTATACCTTTGGCCAGTGCCCTATCCTACTGTTGCTGAACTGGTATTCAAGATGCAACAAAGTCCTCTTTACTCTTTCCTCTCCTCACATAGAAGAGATGAGTCACTTCTATTGCTGTGAGCTTTGCCACAGGGGTTGGTGCAACCACTTGCTTAACTGACATGGCTGGTGTCTCCCTAGGTCACATTCCACCTTAGTCCATTGGCTCTAAGCCCAGTTCTACACTAGAACTTGCCTAGCAGTTTCAGCTCTTGTGGTTTTGACTGCCTTTCAAGTTTACTTACGGCCCCAGAGTAATTTAGGTTGGGATAGCAAGGCTTGTGAAAGCTCAGTTACTAACCACTGGAATAGGCAATTTCCTTGTTGCTGGAGATAGTTTAAATACTTCATCCATGAGTGAAATTCGCCTGAGTTCAGCCCAGTTTTACTTTCTCTTGTGTCAGGGAAGCACTGAGTTCTATGCATTGTCTCACAATTGCTGCATTCTCTCTCTTCCAAGTGCGCGCATTCTCTCTCCATGCCACGTGGTCACCGCTGGGTGATGGGGAAGGGGTAGCATCAGTAGTAGTTCGAGATCATCTTTCCTATTATCCTCAGTGCCTTTTTCAGTTAAAAGCAAGTAGCATGAGTAATCATCTGATTTTTCTTTGTTATGGAGGTACATTTTTTGTTTAGATAGCTGCTAAATTTTTTGTTCTTGTGGGAGGGATGATTGGTGGAACTTTCTTTTGGCCATCTTGCTCTGCCTTCTAAGCATCCTTTCTTAAGACTACACATTTTCCATCAAATGGTCTTGAAACTAAAAATTATTTACATATTTGAGGTTTTATTTCTGAGCTCTCTATTCTGTCATTCGTCAAGTCAATATTGTCTGTCTTTATTCTACTACCACACTATCTTGAAGAATGTATATTTTTAGTAAGTTTTAAAATCAGGAAGTGAAACTTTTCCAACTTCTTTCTTCTTTATAAATGGCTTGTTGGCTATTTGAAGTGCCTTAAGTTTTCTTACAAATTTTAGAAATAGTTTTTTTTTTTATTTTTGCTTAACAAGTCATTGGAATTTTGATAAGAATTACATTGAATCTGTAGTTCTATTTGGGTACTAATAACATATTAACAATATTAAGTCTTTCAATTCATCAAAGTGGAATATCTTTCCATTTATTTTTGTCTTCTTTAATTTTTTTGCAACAATATTTTGTACATTTTAGTTTACAAGTCTGTTGACTCCTGTGTTAAATTTATATCCAAGTATTTTACCATTGACATCATCAATATGGTAAATGGAATTTATTCATTTAATTTATTTTGCTAGTTTATAGAATGCAACAGATGTCTGTGTGTTGATTTTGTATTGCAAATTTTTGCTAAATTTATTAGTTTTGAAAATTTTCTGTTTGAGTTGTCTTTGAAAACTTTTTACATAAAATATGTCATCTATCAACAGTGGCAATTTTTCATCTAACTTTTTAATTTGGATGACATTTATTTATTTTTATTTAGAATTGTTTTGGCTAAGACTTGAGTATTATATTAAAAAGAGGTAGTGAAAGAGGGAGTCCTTGTCTTATTCCTGATCTTAGGAAAATACTTTTTAGTCTTTTATTATTGAGTATGAAGTTAGCTGTGGGGCTTTTATACATGATCTTTTTTTATTAAGGTAGTTTCCTATTCCTAGTTTCTGGCTTCTTGTTATAAAACTTATTGCTTTTTGTTCAATGTTTTTATGCATTATTCAAGATAATATTTTTCCTCTATTTGCTAATAATGTGTATTGTATTAAGTGATATTTGTTAAACTTCTTTTATTTTCAATTACATTTGATCATGATGTATAATCCTTATAATATGCTGCTAAATTAAGTCTGCTACTATTTTGTTGAGGTTACTTGCATTAGTGTTAATAAGGGATACCAGTCTTTTCATTTTCTTGCAGTGTCTTTCTCTGTATTTGGTATCAGAATAACGATGATCTTATAGATTATGTTACAAAGTGTTCACTCTTTCAGTATTTTGGACATTTTTTTAAGTATTTCTGGTCATTTTTCTTTAATGCTTGGTAGATTTCACCAGTTAAGTAATTTGGTTGAGAGCTTTTGTTTGGAGATTTTAATTATTGATTCAATCTCTTAGCTAACTGCAGATACTTATATTTTTATTTTTATTAATCAGTCTAGGTAGATTCTGTATTTCTAAGAAGTTTTCAACGGAATCCAGACAGTCCCGTTAGTTGGTGTAAAATATTTTATAGCACTTTAATATAACTGTGTTAAATTATTTAATATCTTTGGTAATGGTCCACTTTTATTTTTATTATGGCTACTGGAGTCTTCTTTATTTTTCTATTAGTCAACTAGGTAAAGATTTTTCAATTTTGTTGATAATTTCAAAGAACCAACTCTTAGTTCTGTTAATTTTTTCTATTTAAAATTCTTTTTTGCTATGTGTGCTTTAAATCTTTATTACCTTCTTTTTTGGAGCTTTGGGCTTAGTTTTGTCTTGCTTACATAGTTGCTTAAGGTGCAAAATTAGCTTACTCATCTGCAATTTTCAGTGTAATGTATTCATTACAGTTATAAATTTTATTGTTAGTACTGTTTTTGCTACAACATACTGATTTTATTTTGTTGTATTCTTGTTTTCATTTTATTTAAGGTGTTTCTTATATCCTTGTTAATATTTTATTTGATAAATCTCGAGTGTGTTGTTTAATTTCCACATATTTGTGAACTTTCTAGTTTTTCTTCTACTATTGATTTATAGTTTCATCCTAGAATAATTGGAAAACAAACTTTGTATCACTTTAATCTTATATATTTTATTATGATTTTTGTTAGTCCATTATATGGTCTATGAAATAGAATGTTGCATTTAATATTTTAAAATGTGTATTATGTTATTGCTGAGTAGATTATTTTGTGTGTGTCTGTTAGATCTAACAGTTATATTGTAAATTTAGTTTAATTATTTTTTTATTTATTTCTTGGCTGAATGTTTTTTCCACGGCTGAATGTGGGTGTCAGTGTCTCCAACTCTTACTGTAGGGCTGTGTGTTTCTCTTTTCATTTCTGTCAATTTTTGCTTTATATTTTAGAGTTTGCCTTGTTTGGTGCATGTTTGTTTTTAATGGTTAAATTTTCTTGACAATCTAATGTTCTTATCAATGTATAATGCCTTTCTTGTGTTCTTGTGTCTTGTAACAGTTTTTGACTTAAAGCCTATTTTATGTGATATTTGTATAGCCACCCCAGATTTTTTTGGTTACTATTGTCTGAAATATGCTTCGTCAATCTTTTAGTTTTAACCTATCTGCACTTTTATATCTATAGTGAGCCTTTCCTAGGGAGTATATAGTTGAATCATATTATTTTTAATTTATTCTCCTAATCTCTGACTTTTCACTTAAGAGCTGGATCCACTACTAATTAATGTAATTACCAATGGGAAATAACTTATTTCTGCCATTTAGATGTGTGTTTATTGTGTTTTACAGTCTTTTGGTTCTTAATTACCTCTATTACTGCTGTCTTTTACATCTAGTTAATTATTTTGTAATTATTTATTTGATTACAGTCTCATTTTTTAATAAATTTTTGACAGATATTTCATTTGTGGTAACCGTGGTGATCACATGTAACATCCTAAGTTTAAAGCAAATTAATTTCAATCTATACAAGCTTAATTTGAGTCATTTACAAGAAACTCTCCTATTGCATAGTGCCATTGCTACCAACACATTTGTGATATTGATATCGCAAGTTATAGTTGTATGTATATTGTGTACACATTAACATAGCTTTATAATTATTTTATACATCTGTTTTCTTTCTCTTTTTTTGCTTTAAACAGGTGCATCTTTTTAAAAAATTATTATTATTATACTTTAAGTTCTAGGATACAGCAGCTGACCAGCACCGATTGTCCAGCACTCCCTAGTGAGATGAACCCAGTACCTCAGTTGAAAATGCAGAAATCACCTGTCTTCTGTGTCGCTGGTGCTGGGAGCTGGAGACTGGAGCTGTTCCTCTTCGGCCATCTTCACATCTTATCCATTTGTTTTCTAAATATTGTATAAAATAAAAAACGGAGTTACAAAGCAAATTAAAATAATACTGGCTTTCATATTTGGTCAAGTATTTACCTTTGAGATTTTTATATCTTCATGTGACTTTGAGTTAGTCTCTATCTTCCTTTAATTTCAAGGTGAAAAAATATCATGAAAACTTCTTACAGCACAAGACTATTGATCACAAACTGCCTCAGGATTTGAATGTGAATGTCCTAATTTCAGGCTCTGTTCGGAAGGACAGTTTTGACTGATACTGAAATATTGTTTGACCATTCATTTTATCCTGTTAAGACTTTAAATTTATCTTCCCACTACAGCCTGTTCTCTAAAGTTTTGAGAAATTGGCTCAAGATGTTCTTAAAAGAGGCAGGTCACTTCTTTCTGGTTTCAACAGGCTATCTTGTCTGTGTCTTTTAACAGTTTGACTATATGTCCTTGTGTGAGCTTCTTTGGATTTGTACTACATGGATTTTGTTGAGTTTTTTGAATTTGTAGTTTCACATCCTTTATCAAATTAGGGAATTTTGGAGATATTATTTATTTAAATAATATTTATCTCTCCTCTTTCTTCTAGAAGCCTCATAATGTGTCTGTGGTTATTACTGTCATGCTTTACTTTTTTTCAACAATTGCCTTACATTTTGCTCGACTCTTCAAATATTATAGTTTTAATTTTCCTACCTTCAAGTTTGCCACTTATTATATTTCCCTGGTGAAATATGTTGCTGAATGCTTTTGCTCAATTTTTATTTTTATTTTATTTTGTTATTTTTTAAACTATACTTTAAGTTCTAGGGTACATGTGCACAACGTGCAGATTTGTTACATATGTATACATGTGCCATGATGGTGTGCTGCACCAATTAACTCATCATTTACATTCGGTATATCTCCTAATGCTATCCCTTCCCCCTCACCCTACCACACAACAGACCCCAGTAAGTGATGTTCCCCTTCCTGTGTCCAAGTGTTCTCATTGATCAATTCCCACCTATGAGTGAGAACATGCGGTGTTCGGTTTTCTGTTCTTGCAATAGTTTGCTAAGAATCATGGTTTCCAGCTGCATCCATGTCCCTGCAAAGGACATGAACTTATCCTTTTTTGTGGCTGCATAGTATTCCATGGTGTATATGTGCCACATTTCTTAATCCAGTCTGTCATTGATGGACATTTGGGCTGGTTCCAAGTCTTCACTATTGTGAATAGTGCTGCAATAACATACGTGTGCATGTGTCTGTATAGCAGCATGATTTATAATCCTTTGGGTATATACCCAGTAATGGGATAGCTGAGTCAAATAGTTTTTCTAGTTCTAGATCCTTGAGGAATCACCACACTGTCTTACAATGGTTGAACTAGTTTACAGTCTACCAACAGTGTAAAAGTGTTCCTATTTCTCCACATCCTCTCCAGGACCTGTTGTTTCCTGACTTTTTAATGATTGCCATTCTAACTGGTGTGAGATGGTATCTCATTGTGGTTTTGATTTGCATTT
>NW_012116833.1:2525-2925 GCF_000951035.1 Colobus angolensis palliatus | reverse complement strand
GGTGTGAGATGGTATCTCATTGTGGTTTTGATTTGCATTTCTCTGATGGCGAGTGATGATGAGCATTTTTTAATGTGTCTGTTGGCTGTATGAATATCTTCTTTTGAGAAATGACTTTTCATATCCTTTGCACACTTTTGATGGGGTTGTTTGTTTTTTTCTTGTAAATTTGTTTGAGTTGTTTGTAAGTTCTGGATATTAGCCCTTTGTCAGATGAGTAGATTGCAAAAATTTGCTCCGATTCTGTAGGTTGCCTGGTCACTCTGATGGTAGTTTCTTTTGCTGTGCAGAAGCTCTTTAGTTTAACTAGATCTCATTTGTCAATTTTGGCTTTCGTTGCCATTCCTTTTGTTGTTTTAGTCATGAAGTCCTTGCCCGTGCCTATGTCCTGAATCATATT
>NW_012116833.1:1250-1682 GCF_000951035.1 Colobus angolensis palliatus | reverse complement strand
TCATTCCTGATTTGGCTCTCTGCTTGTCTGTTACTGGTGTATAAGAATGCTTGTGATTTTTGCACATTGATTTTGTATCCTGACACTTTGCTGAAGTTACTTGTCAGCTTAAGGAGATTTTGGGCTGAGATGATGGGGTTTTCTAAATATACAATCATGTCTTCTGCAAACAGGGACAATTTGACTTCTTTTTTTCCTAACTGAATACACTTATTTCTTTCTCTTGCCTGATTGCCCTATCCAGAACTTCCAACACTATGTTGAATAGGAGTGGTGAGAGAGGGTATCCCTGTCTTGTGCTAGTTTTCAAGGGGAATGCTTCCAGTTTTTGCCCATTCAATATAATATTGGCTGTGGGTTTGTCATAAATAGCTCTTATTATTTTGAGATACGGTCCACCAATACTGAATATATTGAGAGTTTTTAATCATG
>NW_012116833.1:0-688 GCF_000951035.1 Colobus angolensis palliatus | reverse complement strand
TTGCCTCAATTTCAGAGCCTGCTATTGGTCTATTCAGGGATTCAACTTCTTCCTGGTTTAGTCTTGAGAGTGTGTAAGCGTCCAGGTAATTATCTATTTCTTCTAAGTTTTCTAGCTTATTTGCATAGAGGTGTTTATAGTATTTCCAAAGGTAGTTTGTATTTCTGTGGGGTTGGTGGTGATATCCTCTTTATCATTTTTTATTGCGTATATTTGATTCTTCTCTCTTTTCTTCTTTATTAATCTTGCTAGCGGTCTATCAAGTTTGTTGATCTTTTCAAAAACCAGCTCCTGGATTCATTGATTTTTTGAAGGGTTTTTTTTTCTGGTTTTTGTGTCTCTATCTCCTTCAGTTCTGCTCTGATCTTAGTTATTTCTTGCCTTCTGCTAGCTTTTGAATGTGTTTGCTCTTGCTTCTCTAGTTCTTTTAATTGTGATATTAAGGTGTCAATTTTTTATCTTTCCAGCTTTCCCTTGTGGGCATTTAGTGCTATAAATTTCCCTCTACACACTGCTTTAAATGTGTCCCATAGATTCTGATATGTTGTATCTTTGTTCTCATTGGTTTCAAAGAACATCTTTATTTCTGCCTTCATTTCGTTATGGACCCAGTAGTCCTTCAGGAGCAGGTTGTTCAGTTTCCATGTAGTTGAGAGGTTTTGAGTGAGTTTTTTTTTTTTTTTTTTTT
>NW_012116832.1:4905-6441 GCF_000951035.1 Colobus angolensis palliatus | reverse complement strand
AGCATAATAAGTTTTGAACACTGAATAACAACTGATTAAAAACTTACAAAAATGCAGTGTTAGAGATAAGTAAAATAATTTTTGACTTGGAAGCTGATGTCCAAACAATTCAGTTGAGGGAAAATATAATAGAAAAATAGAAATTGGTCATGAAAGGAAATAATTTTTATTTCAAGAGGAAAAGTTTTAAAAAGATTTATTTATCTTAAAATTATGAACTTTCATTTGCTGAAGTGATATATAGTTTTTATGAATGAGGTTTGACTTGAAGAGAAATAGGAGGAAGAAGAAAGTTATGTAGTCCATTCAGTTGCTAAATAATCATTGTGTTTCCCAGTGTAGATTCAAAACTTTGTAGAATTAACTCTTGGAAAACATGTCATGATCTCATTTAATATTCTGTCAAAATTAATATAAATATTAAAATTTAGTTTTATCAACCCTACAATATTTTTTTTTTGAGAATAAAACAGGGTATCCTTGAGGTCAAATTACTACCAAAATATTTTAATGTGTAGGTTTAAAATATATATTCCCAGGGGATCTTGCAAATCATATGTAGGAAAGAGTTATGATTTATTTAGTACACAGATGTTTTAATAAAATATGTTTGTTAAAACATTAACCCTCTCTTTCTCACCTTCTCTCCCTCATTCTTTTTATAAGCCATATAACGTACTTTTGAATTAGGTATAATCTAGTTTATAGAGAAATCTCAAAGATGGCATACATTTAAAATGTTATTTGTATTTCCAATCTAGCTGTTCTGTGTCATATTCTCGTTCCTTAAATTATTATCTGGTCAAATTCAATAACTTTTGGGTCACTTTTGCTTATGAAAACTAATGTCTAATACACTTTGTCTCAAACTCAATTTAAATTTCATATAGTCCCACTCCCCCAAAGGCAGTCTTAAGCCATGCCCTTAGTTTAATAGTAATAGTGGTTAGGGAGATAAAAGGGCAAGATTTGAGGACACGCAAACCCTTTCCTTTTGAAGACTAATCTATTTTGATGTTGAAGGTAAGGAGTGGAAGAAAACATACATAGTTAATACAAAGAGTTGCTGATCATGGAAATGAGGTTTCTCAGTTCCAGCTCAGCTAAGATGTCTATCTGATGCCATCTGCTGCTGGTGCTGTACACTGATCAGGAATTCATGATTACTTCACAGGAGCCATAAACACCAGAAAAATCTTTTGCAGTCTCCAACTAAACTAAAATGGGAGAGTTCTATGGACTTCTTATTGTTTGTATGACTGTAGATATGTCTCTCATCTTCAGTAAGTTTTACACCAGAATCGGCCTTCAGTCTCTAGTTCGTGTATATTTCCAAACATTAGGAGAAACTCCCTGTAGATTTCTGAGAATAATCCTACCACATTCCTTTTTCTTGGAAGTTCTAGAGTGGGTCTTCATATGTAGCATCTCATAAAGCCACAAGCTAGATTTGACACAGGGCAATTCTTTTGATGTTGAATTAGGTATTCCTTCTCTCTTCTTCATGGAGAGAAGAAAAATAGTATCTGGACAGTT
>NW_012116832.1:2426-2895 GCF_000951035.1 Colobus angolensis palliatus | reverse complement strand
AAGAGATGAATTTAGATAAATTTTCTAACCCCTCAGATTTAGGGGTATAAGTCATTTCTACAATTTGAACAGTAATAGATAAAAGTGTCTTAAACGTTAGAATGATAACAGTCCTAACTCTGATATATATCTAGACACATGATTTGTAAAACATATATTCTTTTAAAAGTAAACTAAGATGTTTAAAATATTTTCTCAAGCAACCATATTTTCGCACTATATTCTTTTAAAATGCACATTGCATTTTCACATCATAAAACTGAAAGCACGGTGTGAGCTTTATCAATCTGTATTTTTTGAAACTTATCCAAATATACGCATTCAATTTGCCAAATAATATCGACCACATGAAAGATTTCCTCATTATTTATAAGTTAAAATAAATTCACGCTCATAAAAATAACATACAAGTGAATATATTAGCAAATTTAGGATTTTTCTCTAAGGAAATATGCTAAAACTTAGAATA
>NW_012116832.1:0-2221 GCF_000951035.1 Colobus angolensis palliatus | reverse complement strand
TCTGTAGTCTCTGAGATTTCAGTGAGCAAAAGGGAACATTAACCAATGATGTCTTTTCAAATAAAGAGTTTAATGAGTAGATATTTTCACTAAACCTATAATATCAAAACAATGTAATAGGCATTTATATTACAAATAAAAAATAACGTATTCCCTTAAATTCTACATTTACAACAAAGTTAGTCAACTAGTCAACTTAATATCTTCTATTCAAGTCGAGTATTTCCATGCGATGCTTGTCGTATTAAAGGGAAGCTTATATTTAGCTGTTTTGTTTCATGATATTTAAGCTTCTTTAATCTACCTGTTTTCTAACGTTCTACATAATTTTGTCTGTACCATTCTCAACAACTTCCTTATAAACTCTTATAATTTCTCAAGAAATTAAACCATTGTGTCCTAACAAAGAAAAAATTTGAGAACAAGCGTAACACAAGTTGCCCTTTCTGTTTAGCTGAATATTACTCATTATCACAGGTGCATTTAAAGTTTTCAGTAAGTAATTATCTAAAATGTAAAAGTAATAAATAAATGTAGATTTTAATATTTGTATTCCATTAGATATTTGAGAATCTTTTTTGTTTAATCCTTCAGTAAGAGGTCTTAGGAACAATTTGGGATATAATATTTTTTTACTGTACGCTCCTAGACAAATTGTCTCAGTTTCCAAATAGAAGGGCAAAGATAATGAGTCCTCATCAGGTTTTTGTTAAAAAGTAATGAGATATAATATTTAATTGTCAGATTTCTGGGAAAAGTATCATCATTGTTTACCATCTAGGTCCCACAGAACATTTTTGTTTAATGTAATGCTCATATTTTAAGTCGTTTATAACTAATTTACATATACAAGGAAAAGGCAACAAAATAAACTATTAAATATTAATAAATTTTAAACATAGTAAAAGTGTTTTACATAGTAAATTTTTGTGCACAAACACCATGGATGATAAAACAGTATTCTCACACATCCTTTTAATCAAATGGGATTATCCAGGCTCTTATTTCAAACTTGTGTGAAGTCCTTTGATTAACTGAGTGAGAATATTGTATTTCTACTTTATCTTGGGAAATAACTTGTCATTGATTCTTAAATTTGAGAATAATCATTTTAGTCATCACAATCTGAAGACATATGATCAATTTAATTAATATGATACATTTTACTATATCTTTAAAGCCTAGAATGCTGCTATCTTGTTCTTTGCATTTATCTTCTAACTAAATTAATCTTATAATGTGGAATATCAAATTTATTTAATTGGCCATCATGAGTTAAAAACAAAAATTTCTAATTCTCAACTCTGTTCAATGAATCTAAAAGCAGACCACAAAGACGGTGTCTCCAGTATTTTGAATATCTTCTTGAAAGATGATGCGATATTTTGGATAACACAATAACAAATGAAAGAATGACAATTAATTCCACAATTGCATCATCCTCCTAAGTGATTCCATCATTGCGTTTTTTTCTTGTTACAGCCTTTTTTAGCATAATTGGGAATAACCAATGAACCATCATGAGTCATGATAAGACAATTCTTAGGATGATGAAATAGAAAAGGTTTTCAAAATATAGATAAAAATACGATCCTGATCTCATAATTCATTTTAGATGTATAACAATTCAATGGACTCAAATGGTAATTGTAAAATAGAATACATTATAATCTATTAAAAGCAACAAAATTCCCATTTTTGTTGCTTGTGAGGACTCTAAGAAAGAGTGAAAGTTATGAAATATGGATATTTAAAAGAAATATTTTATTTTTGCTCCAAAGAAGCAAAAAAATGATGTTGGTGTCCACGTGTTTCCTAAACAAAGGAATGAACACACAAGACAACACAGGATGAGACAAACATGGCGGCCGCCCCAAATGGCAAGCTCTGCTTTATTTTATACAGTCATTTGTGGAATGTTGCCAAGTCACAAGACACATTGTTGTTTTTCTGATCTTTCCCTGAGTTTCTGGATTTTCAAGATGTTTACACACAAACAAGTCCCCAGGGTCTGCTGTTTGCAGCTGGCTCCTTTGTCTTCCCTGTTTGCTGGGAAGGAACACCCTACTTCGTTTTCAAGAGCAGGACTTATCGGGAATGCCCTGCTTCATTTGCAAGAGCAGGATTTATTGTGAACGTCTCGTTTGCGAGCACATAGTCCTCTACAAAATGGTCTAATTAATTATATAACAAGGATTAATCCACTTGGTGTATTACATAA
>NW_012116831.1:14273-15993 GCF_000951035.1 Colobus angolensis palliatus | reverse complement strand
CTGCCTGCCATCTCCTCCCCAAATTAGCTTGTCCCCAATCTCTCAGGAAACAGCGCTGGGTTAAATTGGCTTCCTTTCCCTGTTGGACTCAGGGCAGTGCCGAGCAGCACTTGTACCAAATGCTGGTTTTTCTTTCTAATCAAAGCTATTCATAGGGCATTTGTGCAAATCAGGACTCAAGGGGCAGAGGTCTTCAGGCCAAGTGGCTTAATTGAAAGAGAAAGAAATCTGGATTGGGGCTTAATGGACACGAGGTGACTGCGGGCCAGGCGGCTGGAGTGGGCCAAGCCCAGGTGCTGTGGCACAGCGGAGTCTCTGTGAATGCCATCACGGAGTGGCGGTGGAAGCAGGGGAGTGATGAAGCGGGGCCATCCGAGGCAAGGGCGTGCCAGGCTGGGATTTTAACCTGTCCTAGATCCTGCTGACAGTGTTGAGCCCGGGGACAGGGACTTGGGGAGAGCGCTGGGAGCATGTGGTCGTGGGGAGGGGAGGATCGTATAGGGGCCACGCCCTGCTGTTTCAAAGCTCTTCTTCATCTATTTCATTTGATCTTCATACATCCAGCAATGTCATTATTTCCTTTTCACAGAGGAAGAAATTGAGGCCCAGGGAAGTTAGGTGACTTTTCCAAGGTCACGGGTCAATGCGTGAAAGAACCAAGACTCATAGGCAGGCATTTTGGACTCTAAATCTAGTGCTCTTTCCATTATGCCACATTGTGAGTCAGTCACGTGGGTGAGGGACAGTTAAGGGGGCAGCAGGAAGGGAGCAGCGTTTGTTGAGGGCTGACTGTGCGCCAGGCACATGTCAGCTGCATGACATATGCCATCTCATTTAGTGGCACCATTGTACCTTCCTCAGTGGCTTGCTCATTCACTCCTCACTCATTCATACACACTATCTAGTGAGCTAGGCTTAAATGTACTGTTCCACGTGGCAGCGTCTGGAATGCACACACGGAACACCCTCTCCGTCAGTGTGGCACCTGCCCTCCCTTCTTCCCTTCCACGGCCAGTCTTATCGCGACTTGCTTTCGCAAGGCACATAGGGCAGGAAAGGACTCGGCACCTGCCACAATCAGGACCAGGCCAGAGCTGAGGCAGAAGCCAGCCACTCAGGATGGGCCTTCTGGCCTAGAGAACCTGCACCGGCCACTGCTGGGAGCTCTAAGGGCTCTAACCAAAGGCCTGACCCGGTCCACAGCTGGCTAGGGATGTGGAGACCTTCAAGGGGCAGGCAGGTCAGAAGCCATTTGTCCTTCCTCTGTGGTACGGTTCCCAGCCACCTACTATGCCACCGTGGGTGCTAATTCTCTCTCGTTTTACAGATAAGAAAACTGAGGCCAAAGTGGTCAAATGGCTTATTCCAGGACAATCAGTAAGCAAAGATACTGAGACGGGAGTGGATTTTCAATGCTCATCTTTTGATGCCAGCTCAGGGTGCTGCCCACAGCTGCACAGCTGGCCCTGATCCGGGCAGCTGCCCCTCGAGTGTAGAGCTGCGCCCGGGTCTCAGCGACTCCAGTTCCCCAGCAGCGCCGCGCCTCCCCTCCCTCCTGGCCCCCGCAGCTCATAAGGATGTGTAGAGGGGGCGCCCGGGACACAGCATCACAGCATCGGTCGCGATCTTTACATTAGGAGCCCAGAATATCCTGGAAGGAATTGAAAGTCTGTGTGAGACGCCAAGAAAGGGAGAGAGAGGCTGCAAGAACGGGGAGGAG
>NW_012116831.1:5892-7285 GCF_000951035.1 Colobus angolensis palliatus | reverse complement strand
GAGGGCCCTGGAAGAAGTGTGTGCTTGGTGGGTCTGAGGTGTCAATGTTCCTATTGCTCTGTGGCTCACTCCCTCATTTACAGGGCAGGTAGATGCCTTCAGGGTCTTTCCTGGCTGGGGATGTGGGAGTAGAACCAACCCACTCACCAGCCCTGGTCACCACAGGCCTTCAGGTTGGGGGTGAGCTGCGGGGAGTCAAGTGGGCTAAAGTAATGCAAAAACCAGTTCTGTATCTTTCTCCTTCCCCACACGTGCACAGAACAAATGCATGGGAACCGCATTCTGCTCAGACTGCCTCAAATCCCTGCAAAGGGAGAGCAGAGGAGAGGGGGCAGTGTGGAGGGCTCCACCTGCCAGGGAAGAAATCCTGCCGGGTCAGGGTCCTGGGAGGGCTGCTTTAATGAACAGGTAAGAATCCTTTGAAGGTGGCCTATTTAATGCTGTGCACAATTGGGCACTGGCTTCTTCCCCCAAGTAGGTTACACAGTTTGCCTCCCATCAGGCTCAGGGTCCACATGTGCTTGGCAGATCCGCCCATGGTGGATAACTTCAGAGGAAGCTGGAACCTGGCTCTGTCTCAGTTATGTCGGGTCTCCCATCAGCGGCTTCTGGAGGTGGGCACTTGGCAGCAGCCCTGTGGCTGGGAAGCCCTTCCCCCGATTTGGCTTAAAATCAGGAGGGGGACTCTGCCCAGGCTGTCCAGAGGGGGAGCAGCCAGGTGGCCCAAGGGCAGCCTGTGAAACACACATTCTTGTCCAGTCAGTGGAATGTGCTATGGGATGAATGGGCAGGGCCTCTGCCTGGGTTCCCTGGCATGGAGAGGGTGGCAGAAACCTTGTCTTTGCTCAGCCATCTCATGGCTGAGCTGCCTTCTCTTTGGCTGGCAGAGAAGAAAGATGCCTGTGTAGGGTGTGTGATCCATCAGGACAAGAGGATGGCCCTCCTGTCCTGCGGGTTTCTGGGCTCTTCACTTTTGCCTTCCCAGCAGCTAGTACAATGCCAGGCATACAGGAGGCATGGAGGAGAATATGCGGCCATGGGCACACCTAGTGTGGGTGTGGGTGGCACTGCAGGGGTGGCACTGCACCCTAGACGGCTGACTACACCGGGCCCTGGGCACCCTGGCTCTGAGTGGCCACATAACACGGTGCTGGTGGCAAAATCTGAAATCAGACCCACATGGTTTATATCCTGCAGCCACTGCTTAGTAGATGCTTAGTGTGTTTGGGCAACTTGTTTAACTCATCTGAGCCTTAGATTCCTCTACTGTAAAATGTGGATAAAAATATTTCCTGACTACAGTACTGTAATGGTTGAATGAGATTAAAGCACTTGGAATGGTTTCCAACACATAGTGGCCACTAAATAAATATTAGCTATTATTATTATTATT
>NW_012116831.1:0-1242 GCF_000951035.1 Colobus angolensis palliatus | reverse complement strand
CACCCTATTCTAGGGCAGACCTTTGCCCTTTAACCTCCCTGAAGGCTCCATGTCACTCTGATTCCAGAATTTTAGCCTAGTTGGGAAGGGAGTGGCATAGGCCCTATACCTGGAGGACTGACCCTTCTTCAACTAAACCCACCCACACAACCATCACATTACCCCCCTCCTGACAGGGTTAGAGTCAAGAGAGAGGCCGAGTGTCCAGCCCCCCATTTTGCTGTGTTGCCATGGGCAGGTGACTTGACCTGTGTGTGCCTCAGTGTCCTCACCTGTAAAACTGGGCATAATGGTCCTACCCCCTTTAAGCTTACATGATGTATGTATGTAGAAGTCCTTCAAATAGCCCTGCATACTCTGTGGGGGCAGGGGTTTTGTTCATTGCACTCAATTTTGCTGAAGAAATGAATGAATGACATTGTGTTTCTGGTATACAATAGGCACTCACGAAGGATATGTTGACTGATCTGAACTTGGTGGTTTTTATTTAGTTGTTGGAGGAGAAGTGGCTGTTTCCCCTGGGATTCGATTCAAAAGGGATTAAGAAGCATGAGTGAGGGGCAGGGAGAGGGGAGCATTGTAACCGGCCCTTCCCTCTGGCTCTGGGGAGCTGGGTGCCCGGCCACCAGCAGAGTTCCCAGAGAGGGTGGTAAGCCCGAAGCCCGAGAGGCCTCATGGGAGGCTGCTCTTCTCATCACTTCTCTGCTGTTTCTCCTTGGGTCCCCTCCTTCTGAGGTCCCCGACCTCATGGCCAGGTGTCTCAGCCCCAGCCCATTTCCGTACCAACTGCAAATTTCACTAAGGAACCTAAGACACAGACCCTTAGCTCTGGAAGCCAACTTAGGATTTCACAGCAGGAAAATGAGATTGGGAGAGAGAGAGGGGCTTGTCAAGTCCCTTGGTGAGCAAAGCTGCTAGGCTAGGGTGTAGGCTAGAAGCAAGTCGGTGGTCAGCCCAGGCAGCACGCAGCCTTCTTGCAAGGGGCCGGGACTCCACGTGGTGAGTGCAAAAGTGAAGGGAGCATCAAAAAACTTAATTGTCAAGAT
This sequence comes from Colobus angolensis palliatus, assembly GCF_000951035.1. Taxonomy (NCBI): domain Eukaryota; kingdom Metazoa; phylum Chordata; class Mammalia; order Primates; family Cercopithecidae; genus Colobus; species Colobus angolensis. The sequence continues at coordinate 196 of NW_012116831.1, read as the reverse complement.
ACGGAATATTTTAACATAATTTTTTTAAAATAAAAATTAACACCAAAAAATCCATGATGAGCAAAATATCAAAAACTTTTAAAAGGAAAGATAGGCTCAGTAACAGTGCCGGGCCATGTTGGAGCTTGGGGCAAAAAGGGAAAAAGTCAGGAATGATATTAAAATATTATCTATCATGGCCGGGTACAGGGGCCCA
>NW_012116830.1:6599-6999 GCF_000951035.1 Colobus angolensis palliatus | reverse complement strand
AAAAAAAAAAAAAAGCTACAGTATAGCTTACAAGGGTATAAACACACCTAACAGATAAATACTACTTTATCCTTTAGATAGCCAAAAGTCAGAAGGAACGGCATGGTTTGCAAGGTACATTGACTTATGTGTGGTCATTGAACCCCAGTAAGTAATTCAAGTATGGTAATACAAAGGCAGGCAATTAAATACACCCATATCACTCTAAAATCAAAAGCATAAAAATAAAGGCTGAAAACTTTCTCCATCTTTCATTTACATGGCTAGATATCAGAACCTTACTTTAGAAAATATACAATTATTATAGATGATTTCCCCAGACGGTAATTTTCAGAAACTACAAAAAGTGTCAAGATCCATAGTTTGCTTCATCAAATGCTTTTCTAGCTCGTTTCAATTC
>NW_012116830.1:1362-1634 GCF_000951035.1 Colobus angolensis palliatus | reverse complement strand
TATCATCTACTTACCAGCCCCTGACCCCAGCAGAACACCTTTAAGTAGGAAATTCTGGCAGGGGACAGGACAGATAGCAACAGCTTAGCCTTTTTCGGAAGCAGTTATTGTGTGTGGGCATGGCAGTGGGGCATTGGAAAAAAGGTAGACTCTTTACTGACATTACCATAGGGGAAAAGACATGAGAGAAAGTTCTCCAAATACGTTTTTTTTTTTTTTTTTTTTGAGACAGAGTCTCCCTGGGTATAATTGTCTAGGAAGCCCACTTAGAC
>NW_012116830.1:0-587 GCF_000951035.1 Colobus angolensis palliatus | reverse complement strand
TTTTGAGACAGAGTCTCCCTCTGTCACCCAGGCTGGAGTGCAGTGGCGCGATCTCAGCTCACTGCAAGCTCCGCCTACCGGGTTCACGCCATTCTCCTGCCTCAGCCTCCTGAGTAGCTGGAACTATAGGCGCCCACCACCATGCCCGGCTAATTTTTTGTATTTTTAGTAGAGATGGGGATTTCACCATGTTAGCCAGGATGGTCTTGATCTCCTGACCTCGTGATCCACCTGCCTCGGCCTCCCAAAGTGCCAGGATTACAGGCGTGAACCACTGGGCCCGGCCCCAAATACATTCTTACAGGAAGCAACAGGGTAATCAAAATTAGAAAGCAGAGGGCTTACTACAAGGAATTTTGACATTTCCTAGATCAATACAACTGCTGACAAAGCCCTTTCAGGCTTCATCTGAAGAAACCATATGAAATGAAAAAGGTAAGTCTAGGTCGGGTGCAGTGGCCCACACCTGTAATCCAGCACTTTGGGAGGCCCAGGCAAGTAGACTGCTTGAGCTCAGGAGTTTGAGACAAGCCTGAGCAACATGGGGAAACCCTGTCTCTATAAAAAAAAAAAAAAAAAATTAGCTG
>NW_012116829.1:13468-14559 GCF_000951035.1 Colobus angolensis palliatus | reverse complement strand
TGGTAGCGGGCACCTGTAGTCCCAGCTACTTGGGAGGCTGAGGCAGGAGAATGGTGTGAACCTGGGAGGCGGAGCTTGTAGTGAGCCAAGATCATGCCACTGCACTCCAGCCTGGGCCACTGAGTGAGACTCCGTCTCAAAAAAAAAAAAAAAAAAGAATGGTCAGAATGAAGGAGTTCACTGTGGAACAGGGACAGAGTGATCTGTCCCTCTTAGGCCAAGACTGCTCAGCGTGTACTTCACCCCTGGCTCTGTCCCAGTTCCTTATCCCAACCTCCTTTGGTAGGTGCCAACCCTCTCTAATGTGGGCTAAGAATAGTGGGCTCTTCACCTCCTGTGTCCCACACCCTCTGCTCCTCGTGATACAACCAATGAGAGGCAGATTCCCAGAAACTGTTACTGGCATTCCCAGAGGTCAGTAGAGGAGGCTGGCTGCCAAAGATCTCAGCCCTGACAGTGTGAGGAAGGCCATGACTCATCACCTGGTCCTCCCTCCTCCCGCCTCCTCTGTCCCCGCCTCCTCCCCACACCCTGTCTTCTTCCTAGCCCACCCCTCACAGCCTCCCAGCCAGGCCCAGGAGGGGAGGACGTTTTTAGGAACAGATGGCTGCCTTCCTTGCCCAGCACTCTGCCAGTTAATTAACGCCGCCTGTAATTAAACTTCCCACAAATTAGCTGTCAGCTACGCTAAAGGGAACCGTCCCTCTCAAATGCCACCTTGACTTACTGAATTGTGAGCCTTGTCGACAAAATAATTAAAGGCAGGAGGAGGCAACCAAAATTTGGACCCTTTTTTTTTCTCCCCCTAATATCTCTATTGGCGCCCACAGCCAAATGCTTCCAGGCAGTTCTTGGGAATACAAAGCTTTTTTTTTTCCTGAGGGTTCATGACTAGTGCCTTCCATTGTAGAAGGAATCTTTATTGAGCAACTACTGTGTGCCAGGTATGGTGTTGAAGTCACTGCCTTCTTGAAACACATTCTTGACATAATGTTTTTTTTTTTCTTTTATTTTCTTTTCTTTTTGAGATGGAGTCTCGCTCTGTTGCCCAGGCTGGAGCGCAATGGCATAAACTCAGCTCACTGCAACCA
>NW_012116829.1:5318-6238 GCF_000951035.1 Colobus angolensis palliatus | reverse complement strand
AGGAGAATGGTGTGAACCCAGGAGGTGGAGCTTGCAGTGAGCCGAGATCACGTCATTGCACTCCAGCCTGGGCGACAGAGCAAGACTCCGTCTCAAAGGAAAAAAAAAAAAGAAAAGAAAATGCCAAAAATACGCGCTCACGGGTGTGCTCCTCCACTGCTGGTGGGAATGCAAAATGGTACAGCCACTCTGGGAAACGGTTTGGCAGTTCCTTAAAAAGTTAAACAGACACCTACCATACGACCCAGGCACCCACTGCTAGGTGTTTCCCCGAGAGAAACAGAAGCATATGTCCACCCGGAGACACGTGCGAGGATGTTCGTAGCAGCTTTCTTCGTGACAGCCAAACACAGGATACAAACCCAAATGCCCATCCGCTGGTGGCTCGGTAAACAGACTGCGGTCCACCCAGGCACTGGAATACGACTCAGCAATAAAAAGGGGTGGACTATGGAGACACGCACCAGCTTGGATGACTCTCCAATGCACCTATGCTGAGTGGAAGATGTCAGATTCAAAACATCAGTTTTAAAAATAGGCAAAGGAAACAGCGGTGATGGAGTAGAAGATGCACCTGGGAGGAGAGGGGCAGTTCATGACAGGGGTCACAGAAATCTTTTGGGTGCCAGAATGCTCTTCCCCAGGGCAGGGCTAGGGTGAGATGGTAGAGGGATCTTCCCCAGGAGCAAACTTTAAGAGAGGACCCCAAAATTCCCCAAACAACAATAAAAACTCAGCTATCAAACTAAATAACATCTGACTGCATCTTCTCTTCTCCTCCTCTCCTCTCCTCTTCTCTCTTCTCTCCCTCTCTTCTCTCTTCTCCTCTCTCCTCTCTTCTCCTCTCTCCTCTCCTCTCCTCTTTCTCTTTCTCTTCTTCTTCTTCTTTTTTTTTTTTTTTTGAGACGGAGTCTCGCTCT
>NW_012116829.1:0-637 GCF_000951035.1 Colobus angolensis palliatus | reverse complement strand
GCTGAGATCCGGCCACTGCACTCCAGTCCGGGCGACAGAGCGAGACTCCGCCTCAGAAAAAAAAAAAAAAAGAAAATGTGGTACATATACACACACCATGGAATACTATGCAGCCATAAAAAGGAACGAGCTCACGTCCTTTGCAGGGTCATGGATGGTGTTGGAGGCCATTATCCTCAGCAAACTAACACAGGAAACAAAACCAAACACTGCACGTTCTCACCTAACAGCGGGAGCTGAATAATGATGAGAATACATGGATACAGGGCGGGGAACAACACACACTGGGGCCTGTTGGAAGAGGGAGGGAGGGAGAGCATTAGGAAGAAGAGCTAATGGATGCTGGGCTTAATATCTAGCAGCAAACTACCACGGCAAGCAAACAATCCATGCAGCAAACTACCTCGGCACAGGCTTACCTATGTTACAAACCTGTACAACCTGCACTTGTATCCCTGAGCTTAAAAGTTGAAGAAAACAAAAAAATCTGGGATGAACTGGGCACGGTGGCTCATGCCTGTAATTCCAGCACTTTGGGAGGCCAAAGCGGGCAGATCACCTGAGGTCAAGAGTTCAAGACCAGCCTGGCCAACATGGTGAAACCCTGTCTCTACTAAAAACACAAAAATTAGCCAGG
>NW_012116828.1:13665-14380 GCF_000951035.1 Colobus angolensis palliatus | reverse complement strand
TTATACACTTTTCTGCATATGTGTTAGTGTTTTAAAATTAAAGAATATGCTGGAGGTATCACATTACAAGACTTCAAACTATATACTACAAGGCTACAGTAATCAAAACAGCATGGTACTGGTACAAAAATAGATAAATAGACCAATGGAACAGAATAAAGGAACCCAGAAATAAAGCAGCATATCCACAATCAACTGATCTTCAACAAAGTCAATAAAAATAAGCAATGGGGAAAGAACACCCTATTCAATAAATGGAGAAAACTGGTTAACCACATGCAGAAGAATGAAACTGGACCCCTACCTGGTTATAACCATACACAAAAACTAACGCAAGATGAATTAAAAACTTAGATATAAGACCTCAAACTATAAAAATCTAGAAAAACCCTAGGAAATATTCCTCCAGATACCATCTTTAACAAAGAATTTATGTCCAAGTCCTCATAAGAAATTGCAATAAAAACAAAAATGGACAAGTGTGACTTCATTAAACTAAAGAGCTCCTGCATAGCAAAAGAAACTATCAACAGAGTAAAAAGACAACATAAAAAAATGAATGAAAATATTCACTAATGATGCATCTGACAAAGGTCTAATACCCAGAATCTATAAGGAACTTAAACCAGCAAGAAACAAACAACCACATTAAAAAGTGGGGAAAGGTGTAATCCCAGCACTTTGGGAGGCCGAGACGGGCGGATCACGAGGTCAG
>NW_012116828.1:7027-8650 GCF_000951035.1 Colobus angolensis palliatus | reverse complement strand
TCAAAAAAAAAAAAAAAAAGCTTCAGGGATCTGTGTGACAATATCAAAAGGCCTAATATACAAGCAACCAGGGTCCTGAAGAAGAAAGAATATATATACTTGTATACATATATGAAGAAAGATTAAATACAAAGAAAACCATGACAAGGCACATCAAGGTGAAACTACTTAAAACAAAACACAAAAGAAAAATTTTGAAGGTAGCCAAGGAAAAATGACACATTACATACAAAGGAACAACAATTCAAATACCATGGACTTGTTATCAGAATCTATGAAGCCCAGAAGACAGTGGAACGCCTTGTGAGTCCTGAAAAGGGTGCCGAGTTAAGGACAAGGAAGGGTATTTTATCAGTAGTAGGGGACAATTCACCCTAGATAAGCACATAGCAGTCCTGCTTAATAAATCTTAAATGCAAGAATGGAAAGAATCATAGTTATTACAAGCAACTTAACTGTATCTCAGTAAAGAGGCTTAAGACTATAGGAATAAAAATATCCAGCACCCAACAAACTAAAATCCACAATGTGTGACATTCAATCAAAATGCCAGATCTGTAAAAAAATGGCAATATAAGATCCATCATAGAGAAAAACTAATTAATTGAAACTAACCCAGAACTAACAGAGTTGCTAAAATTAGGAGACAAAGACTTTTAAAAAACAGTTATTATAACTGTTTTCTATATGCTCAAAAAGTTAAAGCATGAAAGATATAAAAATGCATATCAGGCTGGGCGTGGTGGCTCACGCCTATAATCCCAGCACTTTGGGAGGCTGAGGCGGGCAGATCGCCTGAGGTCAGGAGTTCAAGACCAGCCTGGCCAACATGGTGAAACCCCGTCTCTACTAAAAATACAAAAATTAGCTGGGCATGGTGGCAGGTGCATGTAATACCAGCTACTTGGGAGGCTGAGGCAGGAGAATTGCTTGAATCCGGGAGGCGGAGGTTGCCGTGAGTCGAGATAGCGCCATTAGTACTCCAGCCTGGGCGACAGAGCGAGACTCCATCTCAAAAAAAAAAAAAAAAAAAAAAACATATTTCTAAGTAACCCATGGGTCAAAGAAAAATTAGGAAGGAAACAATTCTATCAGAAATACTGTAAAGCACCAGAAACACTGAGCACTTATAACTTTACAAAGTTTTAGGTAAATGAGGAGCCAAATGTAGACTTAATTATTGTGTTTAAATACTTTAAAATGCAACTCCTGCACAAGGTAACAGAGCTCCCACTGCAGGAATAGAAACAGGATTGTTACATTACCAGATATTTTTCCTATAGGCTGAAAAGAGAAGCTGTCTCTTAGCCTGGTAGCAATGAAAAGCAAAAGATGAGTGGAAACCAATTTATGTAGTCACTTTGAATCTCTGTTATGTATTACTTTTTTTTTTTTTTTGAGATGGAGTCTTGCTCTGTTGCCCAGGCTGTAGTGCAGTGGCGTGCTCTTGGCTCGTTGCAACCTCTGCTTCCTGGATTCAAGCAATTCTCCTGCCTTAGCCTCCCAAGTAGCTGGGATTGCAAGCACGTCCCACCATGCCCAGCTAGTTTTTGTATTTTTTGTAGAGATGGAGTTTTGCCATGTTGGCGAGGCTGCTCTCGAATTCCTGACCTCAGGTAATCC
>NW_012116828.1:0-986 GCF_000951035.1 Colobus angolensis palliatus | reverse complement strand
ATGCCTGTAATCCCAGCTACTCAGGTGGCTGAGGCAGGAGAATCACTTGAACCCAGGAGGTGGAGGTTGCAGTGAGCTGAGATTGTGCCATTGCACTCTAACTTGGGCAACAAGAGTGAAACTCCGTCTCCAAAACAAACAAACGAACAAAAATAAAAACAAAAACAAAAAAAAGTACTTAAAAAAACCCCAAAGATGATTAGTTATTGGTTATCCTCCATACTTTCACAACCATGTGGTATTTACAGTTATAGTCTTTGGTTCTTTCTCCTGTGACTACAGCAGCAGCTTGATAAACTACTGCACAGCAGAAACCATTTCACAGGCTTTAGAATATGTAAGTATTATGCTACATATTTTAATGTGAATAGCAAGAAGTATAAAACATGAAACCTCACCCCCCAAATTGCAGAATTTTAACATTGAAATTTGGCTGTAAATAAGGTAGCTTAATTAGCACTTTTTCTTTTTCTACATACTGCAGAATTGTTGTGGAAATAAACATGGGGGTTTATATAATCTTGCATAAGCCAGAAGACTTCATGATCATATTTTGATTTTATATGTTAGTGTTCTTGGTTTTATATTCTCTTCTTCCACGTTTACTAACAGAACAATCCCACAGAAAAGCTATCATACAAGTGTTTAATATCAAAACAACTGTTTTACAGCTATCAACTACATCAAGTTATCTCTTTCACGAATAGAGAGAAAAATCTTTACATAATAATGTTTACTGATGCTTCTGAATCTCTTTACAGCAGATAAATTTTTTGTTTGGTTGATTTTTAGTTTTTCTTGTGACTGTAACAGACTGATAAACACGATAGGCAATAATACCATATTTCCATTAATTTGGTGATTTTTATTTTTTTTTGAGCCAGAGTCTTGCACTGTCGCCCAGGCTGTAGCGCAGTGGCGCCATCTCGACTCACTGCAAGCTCTGCCTCCCAGGTTCACGCCATTCTCCTGCCTCAGCCTCCCGA
>NW_012116827.1:11908-13170 GCF_000951035.1 Colobus angolensis palliatus | reverse complement strand
CTTCTCAAATTCACAGTAATATCCCATATGCCTGTAACTCTGCATATGCTTCCATCCCTGTCCAGAATACCCTTTTCTGCTTGCTAGCTAGGCCAACTCCCACTCATCGCTTGGGATTCAAGCGTTACCTCTCTGTGAAGCATTCCTCTACATCGGACTCGGGTGACACTCCTTTTTGTACCTGCATAGTATCAAATCTTCCCTTCATTTCTGCAACTTGCTCTAAATTGCATGTATTTGCCTACAATTACTTCTCCTTTATTCATCTTTGTGTCCCTGGGTCTAGGGCAGTGCCGTGCAATGGAGGGCACTCTTAGTCAACGGATCAGAGTCTTCCTCGCGCCACGATGATTAGTGTAAAATCCTAACGATAGGCAAGAGCTCACAGTAGAGTGACTTCTGAGAACTATTTCATTAACTAATGACCTTGAGGAGCCTTTAGCTAGATTCTTGCTTGCCAGTGAATTTGAGGAATCAAAGGTTTTGCCCAGGACGTTGAGGTCATAAAATAAATAGCTTTCAAGAGAGCTTTTTTCCAAGTAATTTTTTTTTTCAGAGAAAAGCTTAGAGGAATACATAAACATTGTATAATCTTTTATTTCTCAGTCAGCATGTAATGGCATATATCCTTCTCAACACCTAAACTATTTTTTATTTTTTGTCACGTTGATGGAAATCTTGTAAAAATGTATCTAAGCTTTGTTGAACAGTATATTCTGAACAGAAATTGGTCTCTGAATTGTTTCACTACATTTGACCTAATTGTGTGGTGCTTTTAATGTTGTGATAAATTCAGAGGTTTTTAAAAGTGCAAGGGTGCGGCCAGGTGTGGTGGCTCACCCCTGTAATCCCAGCACTTTGGGAGGCCAAGGCAGGTGGATCATGAGGTCAGGCGTTTGAGACCAGTCTGGCCAGTATGGCAAAAACCCATCTCTACTAAAAATACAAATATTAGCCAGGTGTGCTGGCGGGCACCTGTAGTCCCAACTACTTGGGAGGCTGAGGCAGGAGAATCACTTGAACCCGGGAGGTGGAAAAAAAAAAAGTGCAAGGGTGCATTCACAGTCTCCAGATAACTAAGTTTTGAGTTTTATTTTACTTTGAATTTACTTTGAATAGTTTTCCTATCTTCTTTTGTGGCTGTCAGTAACTCCACCTACCTATAGTCCCCAGTCAAATGTGCTGCTTCTAATTTTCTGGATGCTGGGAATACATAGACTGTTAAAACACTCTGAAAGAATTAATAGTCTTTGAGTGAAATC
>NW_012116827.1:1483-1783 GCF_000951035.1 Colobus angolensis palliatus | reverse complement strand
ATTTGTGGGAGAAACAAGGTTCAACAACGGGGAGTCAAGAAAGTCTCCACAGAAAGATGACTTTTGAGCCAGGCCTTGAATGAAAAGTAAGTGTTCAATGGGAAGTGGAAGTACAGGAAATTTCAGGTGGAAGAACCACCAAAGCAAAGCATCATCAAGGTATAGAAGATTATATTGTGTTTGGGGAGCCATGAGTAGCTTGGCGTGGCTAAAGAAGTTTCCAAATGTGAATAATGGTGAGAAATGAAAGTTGAAGTCATATTGAGAACAAACCCAAATATCACACTAAAGAATTTGGCC
>NW_012116827.1:0-1433 GCF_000951035.1 Colobus angolensis palliatus | reverse complement strand
ATAAGTGCTGGGATTACAGGTGTGAGCCACTGTGCCTGGCCAACAATTTTATTTTAACTGACAAATATATAGTATCAGTGTCCTGCAGTGTCTTGCATATAGTATGTGTTCTGTATTAGCGGAATATGTAAATTTGTTGAATTAATTAATTTTCAATCATTATGAAATTAACACAGTAGGCCGGGAAGAGTGGCTCACACTTATAATCCTAGCACATTGGGACGTGAAGACAGGATGATCGCTTGAGCCCAAGAACTTGAGACCAGCCTGGGCAACATGGTGAAACCCCCTCTCTACAAAAAGTACAAAAATTAGCCAGGCATGGTGGCGTGCACCTATAGTCCCAGCTACTGGGGACACTGGGGTGAGATGATCACCTGAGTCCGTAAGTTCAAGGCTGCAGTGAGCCGTGATCACACCACTGCACTCCAGCCTGAGCCACAGAAGGAGACCCTGTCTCAAAAGAAAAACAAAGAACAAAAAACAACAACAACAAAAAACACAAAGGGGCCAAAAAGTCTCCTAACAAATCTTTTTTTTTTCTAATCATCAGCTAGATTGCCTATATTTTGCAATACATTCATCACGTGAGGATTTCGACTCTGAATTGGGAAGAAATTATTTGTGTCATGGATCACAAACTCCTACACTCTTTTTACAGAAATTTACTAGTAGACAGACCTCCAAGCTCTGGATTGGATTTATTTTGATCCCAGAAGGCAGCCTACTCTTAGTTTTAGATCTCAACCTCCTCATTCTGTTTAGTTTAAGACATTGCAGTAGTATATCTATTTTATTATGGTAGCTACAAACAGTTTTGATTTAGTCACAATTTTGAATTCCTCAGCTGTCTCAGTCTTTTTTATTTTCGCTTTTATTTACTATAACCCTATGATTGAATATTTTTTAACAAAGGTCATAAGGACATTGGCCATATTTTTCCTGCAGTGCAATGTGAAAGCATTTTTCTCTTACTCAATTAGCAAGAGCATATCAAATTACGTAGAATTGGCAAAACTCGACATGATTTTGCGAAGAGCAAATCCTGCTGAACTAATTTCTTTCATTTTTTTTTTTTAACTAACTGCAAAACCTGGCAGATGGTTTAGCAATGATCACCTCTGCAAAACATGAGCTGTGTCTACTTACTGGTATATACATCATGTGTTTTTAAATGTACTGCAGTTTACAAGTCTGAGGTAGAATCATGAGAGGAATACCTTCTTCTGTCACTGTGTGAATGTTAATCTCAGCAAACAGGCATAAATGAGACTGGAATTGGTTATTGAGTATGCCACGTACACACAGACTGTAGATCATCCTTTGTCTCCAGAGAAGCAGGAAAGTAGAATTCCACCTGGCTTAGAAATAGGTGACCTCGTGCAACCAGGATTTCTCTAAATTGTAAGTGACATAATATCTCTGTACTTCTG
>NW_012116826.1:15776-17131 GCF_000951035.1 Colobus angolensis palliatus | reverse complement strand
TTTAAAATAAACTTTTATTTCTAACACTTATTATTTATTCTTTAACAAAAAGGGAAACTTCGAAGAGGAACTTTCTACTTTTCACAGTAAATAACCAGTTTTTCCAATTGTGTCCTGTTGACAAAGAAAAATGGATTTTTGTTTCACTGATGCAAACAATTATATTGCCATAAGTTAAGAGTACTCACAGAGAGTTTCCAAATTCTAGAGTAACCAGTCAGAGAAAAATAAAAATGCTCCAAATCTTGTTCACAGGAGTATACCTTACTCATTTTTTTTTTTCTGGATGGAGTTTTGCTCTTGTTGCCTAGGCTGGAGTGCAATGGCACAATCTCAGCTCACTGCAACCTCCGCTTCCCAGGATCAAGCGATTCTCCTGCCTCAGCCTCCCGAGTAGCTGGGATTACATGTGCCAGCCACCATGCCTGGCTAATTTTTGTATTTTTAGTGGATATGGGGTTTCACCATGTTGGCCAGGCTGGTCTTGAACACCTGACCTCAGGTGATCTGCCTGCCTTGGCCTCCCAAAGTGCTGATATTACAGGCATGAGCCACTGCACCTGGCCACTTACTCAATTATTTAAGGCTGTAAATATTTCAAAATAAGTTTCCTTAACTCTGAAAGTCAAAACAAGGATCAGCAATATTTCAAGCAAAAGTCAAAAAGGTTGCTTTAACTTTCTGAGTGCAGTCCATTTAGTTAACTCTTATTTTGCTTTTTTTTGTGAACATGTCAGTTCTTTATGAGTCCCATACGTTCTTCTTCTATTTCAATATTACAATCTTCAAAGCTATTAAAAACCTATGTTTGAGAACACTTGTTAAGGTCCTTAATATAACTTGATTATAAACTGTCATTGAGAAGGAACAAAGCAAGACAATTGTCTGTCAATGACAAAGTTTGCAGGATTTACAGTTTAAAACATGGCTGTAAACTACCTATTTGCATTTTGATGACACTTGCATTTTACCAATAATCCTTGAGACTGTTTTTATTTCTTAAAGTCGCATGAACTAAAAAATATTTGATTTAAGCACACCTTTTTCTTTTTTGGAGAAAAAGTCTCGCTCTGTCACCCAGGCTGGAGTGCAGTGGCGTGATCTTGGCTCACTGCAACCTCCACCTCCCAGGTTCAAGCGATTCTTCTGCCTCAGCCTCCCAATTGGGTGGGACTATAGGCATGTGCCACCGTGCCTGGCTAATTTTTGTATTATTAGTGGAGAAGGGGTTTTACCATATTGGCCAGGCTGGTCTTGAACTCCTGACATCATGATCCACCCACCTCAGCCTCCCAAAGTGCTGGGATTACAGGTGTGAGCCACTGTGCCTGGCCAAAAAGCAACTAATTTTTTAA
>NW_012116826.1:7106-8911 GCF_000951035.1 Colobus angolensis palliatus | reverse complement strand
TTTTTTTGAGACGGAGTTTCACTATCGTTCCATAGGCTGGAGTGCAATGGCGCGATCTCGGCTCACTGCAACCTCTGCTTCCCGGGTTCAAGCGATTCTCCTATCTCAGCCTCCCGGGTAGCTGGGATTACAGGCGTGTGCCACTACACCCAGCTAAGTTTTTGTCTTTTTAGTAGAGACGGGGGTTTCACCATGTTGGTCAGGCTGGTTTCGAACTCCTGACCTCAGATGATCCTTCTGCCTTGGCCTCCCAAAGTGCTGGGATTACAGGCGTGAGCCACCGCACCCGGCCAAGACTTTTTATTACTAATTCAATCTCTTGTCTATTCAAGATTATAAGTCTATTTAGCTTCTCATTTCTTTTTTTTCCCTAAACTCAAGTGATTCTCATGCCGCAGCCTCCCAAGTAATGGATTACAGGTACATGCCACCATGTCTGGCTAAATTTTGTATTTTTTGTAGAGACAGGGGTTTCACCTTGTTGGCCAGTCTGGTCTCCAACTCCTAGCCTCAGGTGATCTACCCAACTTGGCCTCCCAAAGTGCTAAGATTACAGCTGTGAGCCACTGCACCCAGCCTCATTTCTTCTTGACTCAATTTGGGTAGTCATGCCTTTCTAGGAATTGTTCATTTCATGTAGGGTATCTAATTTGTTGGCATATAATTGAATTTTTTGTGCTGTTAATATGAACAGTCTAAACCAGCCTTGCATTCCCAGGATAAACCCCACTAACTCGTGGAATATTATTATTATTTTTTTATGTTGCTAGATTCAATTTGCCATTATTTTGTTGAAGAATTTTGCATCTTTGTTTATGAGGGATGTTGATTTACAGTTTCCTTTTCTTGTACTATCTTTGTCTAGTTTGGGTATCAGAATACTACTGACCTCATAAAATAAGTTTGAAAATGGCCCCTCCCTTGTATTTTCTGGACAAGATTGTGTAGATTGGTAGGGTATCTTTTATTAAGTTTTATTTTCCTCCAGATATCCTGTTTGTACTTGTGTGTGAGAAACAAAATGTTACTGAATCAGAGAGATTCTAAGTACCATTGTTTTCTACAGTTTTCTCTTAAACCTTGGGGTTAAAAGAAACCTGTTGAAATACATTGTAACCACATGTCTTATTTCTCAACTTTCTGTGAGAGATCTCAACTTGGAAGATTGATTGAGGTAGTTTCTTTTAAGCCCTGTTGTTGGTCACATTGACTGACATTTTAGTGAACTACGATTATTCCACTTACTGGGTGTTCTTTTTTTTTTTTAATTTAATTTAATTATGTATTTTTGAGATGGAGTTTTGCTCTGTCACCCAGGCTGGGGTGCAGTGGTGGGATCATAGCTCACTCTAGCCTCAAACTCCTGGCATCCAGCATTCTTCTTGCCTCACCTTCCCGAAGTGTTAGGATTATAGACATGAGCCACTGTGCCAGGCCTAAAGTATTTTAAAAATAATTTTGCGGACACCATCTTTTCTTTGGTTCACTCCCTCTATTCTTTATCTGCTTATAAGCATATTTAGTTCCTTGAAATATTTAACCAATTTCACCAACTGAATGCGAGGTTAAGCCACATTCAATCATGAAATCAGCTACCCTACTTCTATAATTCTTATTTCTAAAGTAGGATTGTTTGTTTCATTTGCCTTTAGCATTTAAACCACCTGAATATTAACTGGAGAACAAGAAGAAATATGCCAATTATGTACGACTGGGTGTTCTTTTTTTTTGAGACGGAGTCTCGCTCTGTCGCCCGGGCTGGAGTGCAGTGGCCGGATCTCAGCTCACCGCAAGCTCCGCCTCCC
>NW_012116826.1:0-331 GCF_000951035.1 Colobus angolensis palliatus | reverse complement strand
CTTCTTCCATTTGGTGCTTCAGTACCTTTTCCACATTCCCTGTGGTAGAGCCCAACCCTGACAGGAGACTCTTGGGGCCGAGTGATCTAGTAAACCAAGACTAACTCCCACCCTCTGCCACCTCAAACACACAGTGTCTAGTTCCAGTGGTAGCGTGCTTGGATTTCTGGCATAATTTCTCTTATCATGAACCATTCCATAAACCGGTCCTCTGTGGAAGACAGAGTTCTTTTCTTTTCTTTTTTTTTTTTTGAGACGGAGTCTCGCTCTGTCTCCCAGGCTGGAGTGCAGTGGCCGGATCTCAGCTCACTGCAAGCTCTGCCTCCCGGGT
>NW_012116825.1:7973-9546 GCF_000951035.1 Colobus angolensis palliatus | reverse complement strand
TTAAGGATTCTTAGGCTGGGCATGATGGCTTACACCTGTAATCCCAGCATTTTGGGAAGCCAAAGCGGGCGGATCACGAGGTCAGGAGATCGAGATCATCCTGGCTAACACGATGAAACCCTGTCTCTACTGAAAATGTAAAAAATTATCCGGGCGTGGTGATGGGTGCCTGTAGTCCCAGCTGCTCGGGAGGCTGACGCAGGAGAAAGGCGTGAACCCGGGAGGTGGAGGTTGCAGTGAGCCGAGATCATGCCACTGCACTCCAGTCTGGGCAACAGAGAGAGACTCCGTCTCAAAAAAAAAAAAAAAAGGAATTCTCATTTACCTTTTTTTTTTCCCCCCCCAGAGTGAGTTTAGGAATTTTCTCAGCTGTGTTTTTTATGGCTGAGTAATTTCAAACAGAATTCCAAGGCTTAGATTTTGGGATGCTATCAAGGAAAAGAATAAGGAAAATCTCTCTTTATTTTGGCTGTAGAAAATAAATACATTTCCACAAGAAAATATGGTAGATAATTAGTGAGTTGCATAGATTCACGAAAACGTCAGTTTCTCTTTTTGCAAGGTAAATTTCTGACAGTGAATATTTTTGTTCTGTAGCCTGTGATCTTGATTTCTGATTTTAATGCTAAATATTACAAGATGAAACTTGGTACCCCTTAGGAGTGTTCCTATATGACTAATTGTTTACTACATAATTTTTTTTTTTTTTTTTTTTTGAGGCGGAGTCTTGCTCTGTCGCCCGGACTGGAGTGCAGTGGCCAGATCTCAGCTCACTGCAAGCTCCGCCTCCCGGGTTTACGCCATTCTCCTGCCTCAGCCTCCGGAATAGCTGGGACTACAGGCGCCCGCCACCTCGCCCGGCTAGTTTTTGTATTTTTAGTAGAGACGGGGTTTCACCGTGTTAGCCAGGATGGTCTCGATCTCCTGACCTCGTGATCCGCCCGTCTCGGCCTCCCAAAGTGCTGGGATTACAGGCTTGAGCCACCGCGCCCGGCCTACTACATAATTTTTAATGTAAATAATAATACATTTATTGTCTAAAATGAATAGATACTTTGGCTTTTCTTGTTGAGGTATGAAATGTAAGCACCTTAACACTTTTTTCCCTTATATGAACCCTGTGTTTCAGTAATTTTGCTGGATGTTTCAAACACTTAGTTTTAAAAACTGAGTAAATAACTGTCACATAAAAACTGAAGCTTGAGCCCCATGACTCCAAGCTAAGGCTAATATTGAGCCCGCAAAAGGAGGTTATTAAAGACCTAGTTAGTTCTTCCTGGGGAGCCTCCCCTGCAGATTTCCCAGCCTGCTCACCCCAGCCATGGAAGAAACCTTTATAGTGAGAGAAGCTACAGAGCCCTGGAAAACTGGGGACCCTCAGGCAGACGCAGTTAAGATTAAAATGGAATGGGGCTGAAAGGATCTCACTGAAGATAAAGTTATTCTTGCTTCATGGCAGTTTCTAGACTTTTAAAAATAAAACAAAGTCAGATTTATGTAAACAAAAAAATAAATTCTAGAGTGTTGCAACAGGAAGAAGTACCAACTATAAGATCTTTAAGGATTGCAAAGG
>NW_012116825.1:0-1337 GCF_000951035.1 Colobus angolensis palliatus | reverse complement strand
GAGTCTCGCTCTGTCGCCCAGGCTGGAGTGCAGTGGCCGGACCTCAGCTCACTGCAAGCTCCACCTCCCGGGTTTACGCCATTCTCCTGCCTCATTTTTAAATTTTTGTATTAAATCAGTGCTTGCAGAGACATTCCATTTAGCAACTTGTTTTCTATTCCTGCAGATTCAGTAGTTGCTTCACAAGTCACAAAATAGTAAATATAAACACAATAAAAATTTCTCTAAATTGCATTAAACTTTTCTATATTCCAGTCATCTGTCTACATTTAGCTTTTATTCTGTACATTTTCTTTAAAAAACCAAGAACAGAAACAGAAGGTGAAATACATATGCTGGGCCCTTAACCTAATGCTGGGAATTATTAAACACTTAGTACCAACTCCCATTGTGTTATGAGGATTAAATCACACAATGTGTTATTTCTAGCACAGTGCTCTGCAATATACTCTTGAGCACATAGTATCTGCTTAGTAAACATTGCATTAGTACATGTGTACATGTTGTTTTCCAAATGCAGGCTTATTCAGGCACTGCTACCTTTTGTTGCCACTGTAAACTTTAAAGATCCAGCAAAGAATTTGATGCTTTAGGATGAAGATTAGTTGTCTTCATTTGTGCTAGAAGTATTTGTGTTGTGACAAGAATGCCAAGTGTAAGACACTCTGTGCTGTGCCTGCTTCTCTAACTAATGCTAGTAATGAGCCTAGGGGGAGCATCATCAGCATTGACAGGGGACTTATTTAAAACACACATTCATGTCAGCCGGGGGCGGTGGCTCACGCCTGTAATGCCAGCACTTTGGGAGGCAGAGGCGGGCATATCATGAGGTCAGAGGATTGAGACCATCCTGGCTGACACAGTGAAACCCCCACTCTACTAAAAATACAAAAAATTAGCCGGGTGTGGTGGCAGGCACCTGTAGTCCCAACTACTCGGGAGGCTGAGGCAGGAGAATGGCATGAACCCGGGAGACGGAGCTTGCAGTGAGCCGAGTTCAGGCCACTGCGCTCCAGCCTGGGTGACAGAGCGAGACTCCCTCTCAAACAAAACAAAACAAAACAAAACACATTCACGTACTCTTTGCAAACCTGCAGAATCACATTACATAGAGAGGGAGTAAAATTATCGAGTGGTTTATAAGCTCATTAAAGCTTGAGAGGCAATGCTTAGCTAAATGGTTATAAACCCAGGGTTCTATTAGTTTGGTGCAAAAGTTATTACAGTTTCTGCCATTGTAAGTAATGTGGATTGCTTAGGTGTGGATACTCAAATTACATTGCCAATTCACAGAAATATCTTTGCTCTTTCTACGGTTCTTTTTTTTTTTTTTTTTT
>NW_012116824.1:6166-6590 GCF_000951035.1 Colobus angolensis palliatus | reverse complement strand
TTGTATAAGGTTTAAGGAAAGGGTACAGTTTCAATTTTCTGCATGTGGCTAGCCAGTTTTCCCAGCACCATTTATTAAATAGGGAATCCTTTCCCTGTTGTTTGTTTTTGTCAGGTTTGTCGAAGATCACATGGTTGTAGAGGTGCGGTTTTATTTCTGAGTTCTCTATTCTGTTCCATTGGTCTATGTGCCTGTTTTTGTACCAGTACCATGCTGTTTTGGTTACTGTAGCATTGTAATATAATTTGAAGTCAAGTAGCATGATGCCTCCAACTCTGTTTTTTTGTCTGTGATTGTCCTGGCTATACAAGCTCTTTTTTGGTTCCATGTGAATTTTAAAATAGTTATTTTTCCAATCTGTGAAGAAAGTCAATTCTTGTTTAATGGGGATAGCATTGAATTTATAAATTGTTTTGAGCTGTAA
>NW_012116824.1:562-912 GCF_000951035.1 Colobus angolensis palliatus | reverse complement strand
TAGTAATTAGTTCTTCTAGTTTCATGATATTTCCTTTTCCCCAATAGGGTATGCACGCACACACACAATCTAATTGCAAAATCACAAATCTATATGATGACAATGCTTTAGTCTGTTTTGTGCTACTATAAAAGAATATCTGAGACTGAGTACTTTAAAATGAACAGAAATTTATTGGGTCCCAGTATTGGAGGCTGGGAAGTCCAAAGTTGAGGGTTAAACACCTGGGTGAGGGTTTTCTTGTAGCATTGTTCTATGGTGGAAGGGCAAAGTGAGGATGAGAGAAAGGAAAAGATTGAAATCTCAGCCTCAAACTTTTTATAATCAGCATTAATCTCTTCATGGGGATA
>NW_012116824.1:0-512 GCF_000951035.1 Colobus angolensis palliatus | reverse complement strand
AAGTGAGGATGAGAGAAAGGAAAAGATTGAAATCTCAGCCTCAAACTTTTTATAATCAGCATTAATCTCTTCATGGGGATAGAGTTCTCATGACCCCAAAACCATCCAGTAGATCCCATCTCCCACCACTGTTGCACTGGGGTTAGGTTTCCAACACATGCTTTTAGGGGGCACATTCAAACCATCACAGACGTATATCAAGGCTTTTCTATGTTGTGAAGAGCACATTGCCTTGTCATACCAGGCTTTGTATAAAGCAAGGTGTGGAGATATATGTAACTTTAATCTGCTTACTTTAGTATTTTGTTAGCAGAATTTGTTAATAGGAAACATAAAATAGGTATAAGCGTAACTTCTTTTTTATTTAAAGATAAGGTGTGGCTCTATTGCTGAGACTGGGCTGGAGTAAAGTGGTGCAATCATAGCTCACAACAGCCTCCAACTCTGGGGCTCAAGCGATTCTCCAGCCCCGGCCTTCCCGGTAGCTAGGACTATATGCATGCACTGCCACA
>NW_012116823.1:13275-13641 GCF_000951035.1 Colobus angolensis palliatus | reverse complement strand
CGCCCCCCTCAATATCCCAGGTGGGAACGCTCACCAGGGACATCCAGCGCCCGTCGCCCTGTACGTCCTGCACCGGCGTAGGCTTGCTGGCTGGGTTCTCCTCTCGGCTCATCTCGGCGCCGCAGCTCCTGCAGGATGAGCGAGTCGGGTCGGCCCGGGAGTGTTCCAGACTTAGCTGGCTCCGCCACGCCCACTCCTACCCCTCTAGGCAACAAAGGACCGTCCCAACGATAGCACACCCGCAGAGGACCGAGGCCGATACAGGGCGCCACCTCCTCTCCAGGGACAGAAACCTTCACTTAGGAGGGAGGTGGAATCAGGAACCTTCGCTTCCCCCACGATGGCCGCGCAGTGGGCTCGCCCGGC
>NW_012116823.1:6907-8170 GCF_000951035.1 Colobus angolensis palliatus | reverse complement strand
CCAGCCGGCTACTCTTTTAACTGACAGCTACATAGCAGGGGAAACTGGTGTTTGGGCTTGTGAATAAACATCATTGTTTTTGTTTTTTTTTTTTTGAGACAGAGTCTCACTCTGTCTCCTAGGCTGGAGTACAGTGGCACAATCTCGGCTCTCGGCTCACTGCAAGCTCCGCCTGCTGGGTTCACGCCATTCTCCTGCCTCAGCCTCGCGAGTAGCTGGGACTAAAGGCGCACGCCACCATGCCTGGCTAATTTTTTGTATTTTTAGTAGAGACGGGGTTTCACCATGTTAGCCAGGATGGTCTCGATGTCCTGACCTCGTGATCTGCCTGCCTCGGCCTCCCGAAGTGCTGGGATTACAGGCGTGAGCCACTGTGCCCAGCTGAGAAAAAAAAATTTAAAAGTAAAGTCTGAGGGGACAAGTGTAGACAGATAAGTTGGAGCAGTTCCTGAAGCAAAACTTGGTGAGAAACAAAGTTTCCAGGCATTCTTCATTCACCAGGCCCATTTCAAGTTAGACATATTGGTCTAGTTTATCCTTCTAGCAACCAAATGAGGAAGCTAGTTTTATTACCAATCCCATTTTGTAGGTCAGAAAACTAAGTCTGACCAGTTACAAACGTTTCCAAGGTCACACAGCCCAATTGTGCCACTTTGGGCATTTAAACTAAGCCTAGCTATGAATCACAACACTATACTAACTTTTTTTTGAGATGGAGTCTTATTCTGTTGCCCAGTCTAGAGTGCGGTGGTACGATCTCGGCTCACTGCAACCTCCACTTCCCAGGTTCAAACAATTCTCCTGCCCCAGCCTCCTGAGTCGCTGGATATATAGTCGTGAGCCACTGCGCCCGGCCTAATTTTTTTTCTTTTACGGGGTCTTGCCCTCTCCCTCAGGCTGGAGTGCAGGGGTCTGATCATGGCTCACTGCTGCCTCCACCTCCTAGGCTTAAGCGATCCTCCTGCATCAGCCTCCCAAGTAGCTGGGCACACGGGCACGCGCCACTGCGCCCAGCTTATTTATTTATTTATTTATTTAATTTATTTAGAGACGGAGTGTCGCTCTGTCGCCCAGGCTGGAGTGCTGTGGTGCGATCTCGGCTCACTGCAAGCTCCGTCTCCCGGGTTCACGCCATTCTCCTGCCTCAGCCTCGCGAGTAGCTGGGACTACAGGCGCCCGCCACCATGCCTGGCTAAGTTTTTGTATTTTTAGTAGAGACGGGGTTTCACCGTGTTAGCCAGGATGGTCTCGATCTCCTGACCT
>NW_012116823.1:0-622 GCF_000951035.1 Colobus angolensis palliatus | reverse complement strand
ATTCGCCTGCATCAGCCTCCCGAGTAGCTGGGATTACAGGCACGCACCATTGCATGCAGCTAATTTTTGTATTTTTAGTAGAGACGAGGTTTCGACATGTTGGCCAGGCTGGTCTCGAATTCATGGCCTCAGGTGATCTGCTTGCCTCGGCCTCCCAAAGCACTGGGATTATAGGCACGAGCCACAGCACCTGGCATCGTCCAGCTAATTTTTATTTTGATTTTTTGTAGAGACGAGGGTCTCGCTTTGCTGCTCAGGTTGGTCTTGAACTCCTGGCCTCAAGCAGTACTCCCGCCTCAGCCTCCCAAAGTGCTAGGATTACAGATGTGAGCCACTGTGCCTGGCCTCATCTGGTCACCCTAAATAGTATTCCCACCTCACCCAAAAACATCTCCCTATTCACTTGTTTTTTTGTTTTGTTTTGTTTTGTTTTTGAGATGGAGTCTCACTTTGTTGCCCAGACTGAAGTGCAGTGGCACAATCTTGACTCACTGCAACCTCTGCCTTCTGGTTTCAAGTGATTCTTCTGCCTCAGCCTCCTGCCTCAGCCTCCTGAGTAGCTGAGATTACAAGTGTGCACCACTACACCAAGCTATGTATATATATATATATATATATATTT
>NW_012116822.1:1267166-1267912 GCF_000951035.1 Colobus angolensis palliatus | reverse complement strand
TTTGAGACAGAGTTTTGCTTTGTTGTCCAGGCAGGAGTGCAATGGCAAGATCTTGGCTCACTGCAACCTCCACCTCCAAGGTTCAAGCAGTTCTTCTGCCTTAACCTCCCAAGTAGCTAGGATTACAGGTGCGCACCACCACGCCCAGCAGATTTTTGTATTTTTTAGTAGAGACGAGATTTCACCATGTTGGCCAGGCTGGTCTCGAACTCCTGACCTCAGGTGATCCACCCGCCTCGGCGTCCCAAAGTGTTGTGATTACAGGTGTGAAGCCACCAAGCCCGGCGCCAGGCACCATTTTTAGAGTCCTGTGGGGAATGGGAGAAGGGCTGTTTGAAGGCGGTAATGGAGAGAACAGAGACCTCTCTTATGCAAGGAGAGTGTAAAAGGAAATTGTGGCCCAGAAATTCACTCCCTTAAAACTATCAATAACTATGTACCCCTGGGAAAGTCTTCATGTATTCCCAGGCATTTGCGAGAAACGCATGAAGAGGTACCAGCATGCACAGAATGTTCGCAGCAACAAGGATATTTTTTCCTTTTTGTTTTCCCCCAACCCCTTTTCTCCATCTCCGACTTCTTTTCCCACTCCCTCTTCCAAACGTCTTCTCCCACCCCCGGTCTCTCCACCCTCTTCCCCCCATCTTCTCTCTCCACAGTCCGCTCTCTGTTGTCCTCCCCACCCTCTTCTCCCCATTCCCACGCCCCAAGGTTTCTTTTGATCTCCTTCCCCTCTCCCCAACCCC
>NW_012116822.1:1266568-1267116 GCF_000951035.1 Colobus angolensis palliatus | reverse complement strand
TTAGTAGAGACGGGGTTTCACCATGTTAGCCAGGATGGTCTCGATCTCCTGACCTTGTGATCCACCTGCCTCAGCCTCCCAAAGTGCTGGGGTTACAGGCATGAGCCACAGCCCCCTGCCAAACTTTAATAATTATTAGTGTATTAGTGAAGATTATTTCAGTTGCAAGTGGCATACAACCAAACTCCAGCAACATAGGGAATTTATTGCCACATGTAACTGTGGAAAACAAAGTTGGAGGTTGATTTCAGGGGCTCAGATGAGGTTGATAGGGGCATCTCTTCATCTCCTGGCTTGCTTTGCCCTATGCTACCGTTGTTCTCAGGTAAACTCTTCTTACAGGTAACAAAGGAAGGTTCATGAAGCAACACAGTGAGTTATCAATTGATATAGGGTGAATTTTGGATATTTACAGATGGGGCAAAAGGCTCCAGCTGAGCCTAAACTGGGGTTCTGATTGTGCCCGGGTGTCTACTTACCTGGCAAGACTTTTTGCGGGGAGGGGGGTGCTTAAGGAGAGGATTTGTTACAAGACTGCTGAGAGAGGG
>NW_012116822.1:1262819-1265199 GCF_000951035.1 Colobus angolensis palliatus | reverse complement strand
GAGACGGAGTCTTGCTCTGTCACCCAGGCTGGAGTGCTGGCTCGAACTCGGCTCACTGCAAGTTCTGCCTCCTGGGTTCACACCATTCTCCTGCCTCAGCCTCCCAAGTAGCTGGGACTACAGGCGCCCACCACCTCGCCCAGGTCATTTTTCTATCTTTAGTAGAGAGGAGGTTTCACCATGTTGGCTGGGATGGTCTTGATCTCCTGACCTGGTGATCTGTCTGCCTCCGCCTCCCAAAGTGCTGGAATTACAGGTGTGAGCCATGGCGCCCGGCCTTCCCCCACCCCTCTTCTAAATGTTTTCTCCCCACACCCTCATCCTCTCTCCCCACCCTCTTCACCCTACGGTCAGCTTTCCATTCTCTCCAAGGTCTTCCCCCCTTCCCCTCACCCTCGTTCTCCGCGGCCTTCCACCATCTTCCCATTTCCTGTCCCAGAGGTCTCCTCCCACTGTCTTCTCCCCATTCCCTCTCCCCAAGGTCCCCTCCCCACCATCTACTCTCTAGTGCCTCTACCCACCCTCTTCTCCCCACCATCTTCTTTCCACCCCATTCCCCCCTTTTTCCCTCCCCACCCCCTCTTCTTACCCCATCCCCTCCCCCACTCCTTTTCCCAATCCCCTCTTCCAAATCACACCCCCTTTCTCCACCCCCTCTTCTAATCCTCCACACCCCTTCCACTATGTTCTCCCCATTCCCTCCCCCTAAAGTCGTCTTTGTCCCACCCCCTCTCGCCACCATCTTCTTCCCATTCTCTCCCGGAGGTCCCCTCCCCACCATCTGCACTCTATTGCCTCTCCCTGCCGTCTTCTCTCCACCCTGTTCTCGTCACCATCTCCTTTTCATTCCCTCTCCTCAAAGTCTTCTTTCCATCCGTTCCCCACCCCCTCTCCCCAGCCTGTCTCCCCACCTCTTCTCCCCGCCCCCTCTCCCCCAACAACATGTTTTTAAAGCTATGGTTACTCTTAGCTGAAAAAAATTCTTAAAAGGTCAAGGCAGGAGGATCACTTGAGCCCAGAAGTTTGAGGCTACAGCAAGCTACGATCACATCACTGCACTCCAGCCTCTGTGACAGAGCAAAGCTGTCTCAAAAAGAAAAAGAAAAAAGGATGTTCAGATAGGGTCGCTATCTGGTCTATTATAAGCCATTTGATTAATGACAGAGAAAGGATTTGTTTTGTTTTGTTTGTTTCCTCTGTTTCTCATTTTTTTCATCTCTTTTCTTGCCTTTCTGTGGGCTACTTGAACAATTTTTAAAATTGCATCTGGATGTATTTATAGTATTTTGGGTTTTATACTTTGTATGGCTTTTTAAGTGGTCATCCTAGGAATAACAATATATGTACATGACTTACCACAGTCGGCAAAGTGCAGAAACCTTACTTCCATGTAGTTACTCCTGCCTCCCCGCTTTTTAAATAAAATTATCTCAAGTATTTCCTCTATATACATTGAGTCTGCATGAAATGGTATTATACTTTTTGCTTCCCACATAACTATGATTTCAGAAGCTCATAAGCAGGATAGTATATTCTATTTATCCCTGTGTTTACTTACTGCAATGTTCTTTTCCCTTCCTTGAGTTCCATGCCTCTTTCTGTTATCATGTACTTTAGAGTGCCTCCTTTAGTTAGATGTTAAGGGTAGGTTTGCTAGCAACAAATACTCCTACTTATCTTTTGTCTGAGAATATTTTTGTTTCCCTTTCATTACTGAGTGATACTTTTTGCCAGATACAGAATTCATGGTTCATAATTCTTTTTTTCTTTGTACTTGAGAAAAATGCACTACTTCCTTCTGGTTTTCAGGGGCTCAGATCTAAGTGGGAAGTATGGTTTTCCTGTTGGTTTCTGGTTGGAGCAGGGTGAATACTACCAAAAAGCTTCTCTGTGTTAGGCCACCCTTTTGCTGGTCCTTTGGCTGCAAGGAACAGACTTTTCTTAGAGCTCTTTTTGACTGCGCCAGTCTTAGTCATTGAGGCTATCATAGACTGGGTGGCTTAAACACCTCCAGCTCTGGAGGGTGGAAAGTCCTGTACTGATGTGCCTAAAGATCCAGTGTCAGGTGAGGGTCCCAGTCCTGATTTTCGGGTGGCGGTCGTCTCATTGGATCCTCACAGGGTGGAAAGCAGAGAGAGAAAGCAAGTCCTCATGTCTCTTCCTACAAGGACACTAATCCAGTTTATGAGGGTGCCACCCTGATAGCCTAATCACCTCCCAAAGGACCCATCTCCTAATAACACCTTGTTGGGGAATAGGATTTTAACACAGAAATTTGGCAGAGGGGGCTGGGCGCAGTGGCTCATGCCTGTAATCCCAGCACTTTGGAAGGCCGAGGCGGGCGGATCATGAGTTCAGGAGATCGAGACCATCCTGGCTA
>NW_012116822.1:1259076-1261744 GCF_000951035.1 Colobus angolensis palliatus | reverse complement strand
GATCTCCTGACCTCGTGATCCGCCCGTCTCGGCCTCCCAAAGTGCTGGGATTACAGGCTTGAGCCACCGCGCCCGGCTTTCCAACATTTTATTATGAAAATTTTCAAACACAAAGCAACATTGAAAAAATTTCACAGTGAACACCCATATACCACCACCTAGATTCCACCACAAATGTGTTACTATATTGTTTTAACATGGTTCTTGATACCTAAAACCTGGAAACAACACACATGACCATTTATAGAGACTTATGATTCCAAAATGGCAACGTAGGCACAATTGGCTTCATTCTCTCCCCCGCCAACAAACAAATATAGAGCACCAAGATTATCACCAACGATATCTCTGAATTCAAATATGAGGAGGAGACAATTATCGGGGCCACAGACAAGTGAGACAGCTCCAATCAGTCTGAGAACTGAACTGCATATCCACAACACCTCTCCCTCCATCTGCCTGCACCAACTGTGTGGAAAATTTCCCCCAACTCATGACTTCGACACTGGAAACAGTGAGACCGACATGAACAACCAGCCTGCTCACTCATCCTGGGTTCCTTGACAGGAGATCTGTCTTGCCTCAGCCCACAGGAAGCACCAAAAACCCCTGAAGGAAGAAATATCCCTGAGGACAGCCAGAGACAAAGGGGGAGGCAGGACTACCATTCCCAGCTTTGGAAACCCTGCTTGGTAACTTGGCCAAAGGGGATGCCAAATCCAAGTGGCTGTTCATCAACATTATGCTGTAAGAGGTTCATGCCACAGGTTCCCTGGTCAAGAATCTGTGGCCAGCCTTCCTGCACTACCGGCATATCCCCTTTGGAACCTCCCCCATTTAAGGCAAGCAGCACTGTTGACCAGAACCAAGGCCAACCTGGCCCTACAGCACCATCTAATGCTAAAAAGAAGGCAGAGACCGAGTTGTGGGGGACAGAAACTATCAACAGGCTGCCGGGCGCGGTGGCTCACACCTGTAACCCCAGCAGGCCGGGCGCGGTGGCTCACACCTGTAATCCCAGCACTTTGGGAGGCCAAGGCAGGCAGATCACTTGAGTTCAGGAAATTCAAGACCAGCCTGGCCAACATGGTGAAACCCTTTCTCTACTAAAAATACAAAAAAAAAAAAAAAATAGCTGGACGTGGTGGCAGGCACCTGTAGTCCCAGCTACTCCAGAGGCTAAGGCAGAAGAATCACTTGAACCCGGGAGGTGGAGGTTACAGCGAGCCAATATCGCACCACTGCACT
The DNA here is from genome assembly GCF_000951035.1 of Colobus angolensis palliatus. Taxonomy (NCBI): domain Eukaryota; kingdom Metazoa; phylum Chordata; class Mammalia; order Primates; family Cercopithecidae; genus Colobus; species Colobus angolensis. The sequence continues at coordinate 1,260,496 of NW_012116822.1, read as the reverse complement.
CCAGCCTGGTGACAGAGTGAGACTCCGTCTCAAAACGAAGCAAACAAAAACAAAAGAAAAAAACTCTCTAAGTAAACATATCCAATAAAAATCAAAACAAGCCAGACGGAGAAGACTGGAATAAATAATCCTCCAATATAACCATATAGCTGTACGTTCACAAGAAACAACAGCAAAGAAAACTACAGCCAATATCGCTGCTGAACACAGATGTAAAAACCCTCAACAAAACACAAGCAAGCTGAATTCACCAACATATTACAAACAGCGTTCACCATGATCAAGTGAGATTAACCCCAGGCACAAGGATGGTTCAACATACCCAAATCAATAAAAATGTTACATCGCATTAACAGAACTAAAACCAAAAGGCGTATACTCATTTCAATAGATGCTAAAAAGCATTCAGTAAGATTCAGCATCCCTATATGATAAAAACCTTCAACAAACATGGTATGGAAGGAATATACCTCAAAATAATAGAGGCCACATATGATAACACTCACAGCTTTACACTGTGTTAGGTATTATAAGTAATCTAAAGATGATTTGAAGTATGTAGGAGGATACCTATAGGTTATATGCAAATAGTATGCCATTTTTTTTTAATAAGGACTTGAGCGTCATCAGGTTTTGGTATCCAGGGGTATCCTGGAACCAATCCCCTGTGGATACCTAGGGACAACTGTACTGGCCGTTAGTAAGTGTCTACTTCTCAACTTGGGTGGATGGTTGCAGGGGTATTATCTTTGTAATCCTGTGTTCTACGCTTATAACCTGTATGTTCTAATTGGCTTTTTGTATGTATATTTCACATTTTAAATAGCATAAGTGCTGGAGTGGTTAAATCAGAAGTTTATTGATTCTGTTCCTTTCTCATTACTTCCTAAGCTGATTTCCAGCTGGCTATTGAGGTCTACTTGTGATATGGTTTGACTCTGTGTCCTCACCCAAATCTTCATCTTGAATGGTAATCCCCACAGGTTGAGGGAGGGGTCTGGGGACAGCCACCCCCATGCTGTTTTCATCATAGTGAGTGAGTTCTCCTGAAATGTGGTTGTTTGGAATGTGTATGGCCCCTCCCACTTTGCTCTCTCTCGTCAATTTAAAGCGGTTTAAGAAAATAATCTTCAAAGATATAGCTGCAAGGATATTAAAGGTGTTAAAAAATTTGAAATAATGTAAACAACTAAAATATAAATTATATAGTTTAAATATATTGAAATAAGCTTAATTTAATGAAACTTTGTTTTGTTTTTTTGAGATGGAGTCTTGCTCTCTCGCCCAGGCTGGAGTGCAGTGGCGCAATCTCGACTCACTGCAAGCTCCGCCTCCCGGTTCAAGCAATTCTCTGCCTCAGCCTCCCGAGTAGCTGGGACTACAGGCGCCCCTACCACGCCCGGCTAATTTTTGTATTTTT
>NW_012116822.1:1254035-1254371 GCF_000951035.1 Colobus angolensis palliatus | reverse complement strand
ACACGGTGAAACCCCGTCTGTACTAAAAATACAAATATTAGCCGGGCGTGGTGGCGGCGCCTGTAGTCCCAGCTACTGGGGAGGCTGAGCCAGGAGAATGGCGTGAACCCGGGAGGCGGAGCTTGCAGCGAGCCTAGATCGCACCACTGCCCTCCAGCCTGGAGCGAGACTCCGTCTCAAAAAACAATAAAAATGAAGCATTGTGTTAGAAATGGGATACGTGGGGTCGGGCGTGGTGGCTCACACCTGTAATCCTAGCATTTGGGGATGCCAAGGCGGGCAGATTACCCGAGATCAGGAGTTCGAGACCAGCCTGGGCAATACGGTGAAACCTCT
>NW_012116822.1:1247787-1252550 GCF_000951035.1 Colobus angolensis palliatus | reverse complement strand
GTTGGCCAGGCTGGTCTCAAACTCCTGACCTCAGGTGATCCACCCGCCTCAGCCTCCCAAAGTGCTGGGATTACAGACGTGCACCACTGCACCCAGCCCGAATAAAGCATTTTCTATACACATTTGTGTGTGTGTGTGTATGTATGTATGCTACCACGTATGTTACCATTTTAACTTTGTTTTATTGTGGCAAAATATATATAACATAAAATTTACCGTTTTAAGTGTATAATTCAGTGGCATTTTAAGTACTTTCACATTGTTGTGCAACCATCATCGCTATCCATCTTCATTGTGTAGATTACCACATTTATTTCTTAACCCTAGGGGCAGGCATTAAAAGGCAGTTTTACAAAGTAGTTAAGAATAGAGGCTCAGTCAGGCATCTGCCTGGCTTTGAATTACACAAGAAAAAACAAAGTCACAGGATAAGAAATGTGTACAAGTCAGCCAGCCGCAGTGGCTAACACCTGTAATCCCAGCACTTTGGGAGGCCGAGGCAGGCAGATCACCTGAGGTTAGGAGTTCGAGACCAGCCTGGCCAACATGGTGGAACCCTGTCTCTGCTAAAAATACAAAAATTAGCTGGGCATGATGTCCAATGCCTGTAATCCCAGCTACTCAGGAGGCTGAGGCAAGAGAATTATTTGAACCTGGGAGGTGGAGGTTACGGTGAGCCAAGATCATGCCATTGCACTCCAACCTAGGCAGCAAGAGCCAAACTCCATCTCTAGGAAAAAAAAAAAAATGTGTATAAGTCACACAGCTTGTCAGTGACTGCCTGACCTGGACAAATATCTTTGTCTGTGACTTTGTTTTCTCTTGTGTAAAGTGGTAACAAAAATAGTATCGTCTTCGTAGGATTGTTGTGAATGTTAAATAAAGATTATACGCGGCAGATTGACAAAGCTCTGAGAGCAATACTTGGCCCATAGAAAGCCTTCAATAAATTATAGCTATTTTACTTTTCATCATTACTATCCTAAAGCTTGAGTAAACACACAGGGAGTACCTTAAGTTATTTAACCTAACCTCCATCATTAAGTATTTAGATTGTTCCTGGTTTTTTGCTCTTACAAACACCATGAATATGTTCATGTGTGTACTTTTGTGCACTGTTCATTACACTACAAATAGAGTAATTGGTACTTTAAAGAATATACTTTAAGGGTTCTAATATGTATCATCAAATCGCCATCAGAAAGAGTTTTCTAATGAACACTCCCACTAATGGCTGTAATCCCTCTACCCATCTCTTACAGTGGCTGCACAAGGCCCGAATCTCACTGTGTGCCGCTCAGTATATATTTGTTACTGGCCAGTTGTTCATTAAAGGAATGACCTGGAACCATCAGATGCTTGAATAGTATCAGAACTGTTATCATGGGTAGCCTGTCTTCCCCACTGCCATCCCGTCCACTCTGTGAGGGGGGTCCTTGGTGAGCTGGAATGACTTGTCCTTACAGGTGTCACTGACGTTCGAGGACGTGGCTGTGCTCTTTACCCGGGATGAGTGGAGAAAGCTGGCTCCTTCTCAGAGAAACTTGTACCGGGATGTGATGCTGGAGAACTATAGGAACCTGGTCTCACTGGGTAAGGAAGTTTCCCCTGTAGAAACAGAATTCGAAAATTGGAATATCTCAGCACCTCCTTCCCTGAATAAAAGCAGTTGGTCACTGAAAAACTTGAGCTGAGTTTGAGGATTATACAAATCAAATCTCTATAAATAAACATTAAAAGCATACTCCCCTTATAGGCATGGAATTGCCCCATGTCTGGGAATGGAAAAGGTGGTATTGATAATCATTCTTCTCCCTCCATGTAATTGTACAGTCGAAGCTTGTCCATGATTCAGGCGTCATTTCCCAACGATTCTGTAGTTTGCTCGTCTCCCAACAGGGGGCTTCATTCAGCCTCTAGGCCTGCCACTTGCCTTTCCCACTTGTCTTTTCCAGGGATCAGCAAACTTTTACTATAAAAAGCCATGTAGGCCAGGCGCGGTGGCTCACGCCTGTAATCACAGCACTTTGGGAGGCCGAGGCAGACGGATCATGAGGTCAGGAGATAGAAACCATCCTGGCTAATACGGTCAAACTCAGTCTCTACTAAAAAATACAAAAAAATTAGCTGGGTATGATGCCGGGCACCTATAGTCCCAGCTGCACTGGAGGCTGAGGCAGGAGAATGGTGTGAACCCGGGAGGCGGAGCTTGCAGTGAGCCAAGTTCCCGCCACTGCACTCCAGCCTGGGCAACAGCGAGACTCGGTCTCAAAAATAAATAAATAAAGGCACATAGTAAAGATTTTAGGCTTTGTGGGTTGCATAATGGTCTCTGTAACATATTTCTCCTTTTTCCCCACCATTCTTGGCACAGGGCCATACATAAACAGGCAGTGGTCTGGATTTGGCCCATGACCCATAGTTTGCTGATCACTGCCATCCTTCAAAGACAGTCAGATAGGCAGGGCGCGGTGGCTCACACCCGTAATCCCAGCACTTTGGGAGACCGAGGCACACGGATCACAAGGTCAGGAGATCAAGACCATCCTGGTCAACATGGTGAAACCCCATCTCTATTGAAAATACAAAAAATTTAGGTGTGGTGGCATGCTCCTGCAGTCACAGCTACTTGGGAGACTGAGGCAGGAGAATCACTTGAACCTGAGAGGCAGAGGTTGCAGTGAGCCAAGATTGCGTCACTGCACTCCAGCCTGGCAATAGAGCGAGACTCCTCCTCAAAAAAAAAGGAGGGGAGTCAGATAGTGTTTTCTCATTTTAAACAAGCTACTTGGTACATAATCTTTTTCATAGATAACATACTTATAAATTTTAAACGGTCTCTCTATCTTGACATTTCCTCTTTTATAGAAAGCTTATGGCATCCTATTACCAATACTGCATGTTGATCATATTTTCCTAACAGAATTAATTATACCGAAGTCATGTCCTACAAGTCACTTGTCTTTTCCTTACCCTACCCACTTACCTCCTAGGGGCACAACTTAAGCACTACACAGAAGCTCTTTGTACCATCCTATGAGTTCTGTGTTTAAATTTGAAATAACTGTATCAAAGCAAAACCCAAGTCTGATTTGTTTTGTTTTGGTTTTTTGTCTATGTGCAGGACTCCCATTTACCAAACCAAAAGTGATCTCCCTGTTACAGCAAGGAGAAGATCCCTGGAAGGTAGAGAAAGACAGTTCTGGTGACTCCTCTCTGGGTAAGTGGGTGGCCCAAGGTGCTCAGGAAATGCCGCAGACAGCGATCTGGTTAATGAGAGGAGGTAGGAGTGTTGGTTGGTTGGGAAACTCCCTTGAGAATTCTCAGACCTCAAGAAGGGGTGGGGAAGGGGAAGCCCAGGCTCTTACACACGATTACTTCCTGTAATCACTTCCCCATGAATCTCTCAGAATCTCTTTTCTTATTCTTTCCTGTTGTTTTAGAATGGGGCTGTATTTTCATGTATTCATTCAGCAAACATAGTATGTTTCAGGAATTTCAAGTAATCACTCTGGCTGAAGCTCAGTGTGTATTTGGGAAAGGAGGAGGTGAGGAAGGAAATAGAAAGCTGGGAAAGGGCCGCGTGGTAACAGCTTTGGCACAGTTCTAAGAGGTGGAAACTGTCCCATGGAGCACTGGAAATAATTGAAGGATTTGGGCAGAGAATCGTATGGTTCTTGGTATCTTAGAAAAGTTGGTCTGAATCAGAAACAGTTGAGTCTCCATCAGTGTAAGAACAGCTAAGGCATCTGCAGCGTGTCCTTACTCTGGCGAGCATCACCACCCTGAAAACAAGAGTCCAGGGACATGGACAGAGCTCCCAGCAAGTTACAGAACATTGTTAGGACGCCACCATCTATGTTTAATGAAAATTATGTGTATGTGTCATGTGCACGTAAGCCCAGAAAGGTTAGGAGGACACACCTTAGCTGGTGACATTAGTGACACTTGGAATAGGATTGAGAATTGGTCCTGTGGAAGGGGATGTTATTTACATGTAGTTTTAATTTTTCACAAAGAGAATATATTCGTGACTTTCTTATGTGATTTGAATTTACAAGAATGGTCATGTTAGAAGTATCGTGATTGAAAGTGAGGCAAAACGCTGGGCATGGTGACTCACGCCTGTAATCCCAGCACTTTGGGAGGCCGAGGCAGGCAGCTCACCTGAGGTCAGGAGTTTGAGACCAGCCTGGCCAACATGGCAAAACCCCGTCTCTACTAAAAATACAAAAATTAGCCAGGCGTGGTGGTGCATGCCTGTAATCCCGGCTACTCAGGAGGCTGAGGCAGGAGAATCACTTGAACCTTCGAGGCGGAGGTTACAGTGAGCCGAGATTGTGCCACTTCACTCCAGCCTGGGTGACAGAGCGAGACTCTGTCTCAAAAGAAAAAAAGGCAGGAAGCCTTGCAGAGCAATTGCAGTCATGGAGGGAGGCAGGACAGGAGCAGGTGTGTGTGTGTGATGGATCTCACTTGAGATGTGAGTGAAGTAGTCAGGGGGAGATCGCTGGTGGGCAGGTGTGTAAGTGACAGGGCCGAGACTCAAGGGAGGTCAGGGAGCCATCAGAATGACAGGGGCGTTAGAAACATGGAGCTGGCCGGGTGAGGGGGCTGAGTGGAGGCCCGAAATTCAGGAAACAGCATTTGCGAGGTGCTTAAGCAGGAGGAATCTGACAGAGCCCGAGAAGTAATCAGAGGAGAGAAATGGGGAGGGGCCGTTGTGGCAGTGGGGGACTGAGCGCGGTTGGGGGACTGAGCGC
>NW_012116822.1:1228909-1247122 GCF_000951035.1 Colobus angolensis palliatus | reverse complement strand
AGAGCGAGACTCAGTCTCAACAAAAAAAGAAATGGTGTTCTTGAAGGTCCGGAGAAGCAAAGTCAGCGAGGAGAAGGCAGAACAGGTGCCCGAGAGAGCTGTGGGCCCTGTCACAGGGTTTGGTTGGTGCTTGAGAGCCAAGCACAGGCTCTGAGGAACCATAAGTAGCACAGGGCAGGCCCAGGCTGCGTTCTGCAGCCGCCAGCCCATGTGGAGAACCTGACGGCCACAGTGCAGGGCTTGTCGGGTCCAGAGGGCTCAGTGACGGCCCCTTGTGCCATGGGTCCAGCAAGGAGCTGCAGGGCAGGCATCCTCGGTCCCCACGGCCCCTGTGCTGGGGAGAGCTTTCTCCTCCCTGAAGAAAGTTGAGATTTTTTTTGATATGGGAACCACACTTGTCTATCTTTTTAACTCTCCTTTGGGAGAAATACACTACATGGTCTGGTCCTGGCTACCTCTTCACCTTCAACTCCTACTCTGCCCTTCATTCAAGACCTCTGATCACCCTCGGCCACCCTGCAGTTTGTCAGGGGGCCAAGCAGGCCCCACTCAGGGCCTCTCCCTTGCTTTTTTCTGTCTGGGACTGTTCTTTGTGGTGGTCATGGGCTCATGTGGCTCACTCACTTCCTTGTGCTGCAAAGGCTTCGGCTCACACAGGCACAGCTCATCTGACACACGGCCCTCCAGCCCCCACATCATCTCCTCAGCCTGCTGTTTCTTTTCCCTCCCTGTGCTTAGCACTGTGTAATAGCACCTGTTTCTTCACGATCTGTCTCTGCCTCTGCATTGTAAGCTGCCGTAGGGGGGGCTGCCTGTTTCATTCACTCCTGTTTCACTCCTGTTTTCCAAGAACCTAAAACAGTCCCTGGCAAGGGTAGGCATCCAGTTACATAATGAATGCACGAGTGACTTGGACTAGGTTAGTGGTGTTGGAAACAGAAAGAAGTGAACCAGTCCCAGAGATGTCCAGGAGATACACCTAGCAGGACTGAGACATGGAAGATAGAGGAGATGGGGTAACAAAGAAAATAAAAACAAGCAAAAGGGAGATGGGGTTGTCAGGGATGCTGCTTGATTTCTGGTTTGTTCTGTGATGGTCGGTGATGTCATTCAGTGACACAGGAACACTAGAAGGAGATCAGATTTGGAGGTGATATAAATTTGGTTTTAGATTAATTAAATTGAGTTGTTTTTGGTTGACCTAGTTATCTCAATGGCGATGACAAGTAGTGTTAATTTTGGAGTACAGTACCTCAAAATATAGACTGAGCATGAAATGTAAATTTGGAAGAACCTCATCAATATAGGATAATTGAAATAATGGGGGAGGGTGAGTTGGCCTAGGGAGAGCGTTCATATTACAGTAAGAGTGAGAAAGAGCCTAGGACTGAATCTTGAGGAACTCCAGCATTTCAGGAAGCCGGGCAGAGAGAAATGAACCCGTAGGGAAGACAGGTGGAGGTGGAAGCGTACTCTAAAGAAAATCAGGAGAGGCACGTGACATTGGAGGCAAGGCTCGTGATGGGACGGTGGCAGTAGATGGGGAAAGGTAGACGAATGTGAGGCAGGTTTGGTTGGCAGAATAAACAGGTCTTGGTAATTGATTAGATGAGGGGCTGAGGAAGGGAGAAGTATTAAGGATAACTCTTAAGGTTTTGATTCAGAACTGGTGCCATTTACAGAGACACGGGGTTGACCAGGTTGGAGGGAAGAATCGTGGGTTTGGTTTTAGGTGTGTTGACTTTGAGGCATCTAAGCTGCTATCTTGCTTAGAGGATGAGTCTGCAATTGAAGTTGCCTGTGGAAAGATGCGGAGTGAGAAGAATTGGGGGCATAGAACTAAAGCTAAGACACTCCAAGGATAATAAACTGTGGTATGTCCACACAGCTGTAAAGTGGAATGAGGAAGACCTCTGTAAATTCCACTATGGGGTGATCTCCAGAATGTGAGAATAAGTACAGAACAGAGCAGTTAGTATTGTTATCTAAGAAAGGTGGGTAGGGGATGCCAAGAAGAGTGTGTGTATTTGCTTATACTGTCATGGACCACATAATGTTTCAGTCAGTGATGGCCTACATATGTGATGATGGTCCCTTACATGATAATACTGCATTTTTCCTGTCCCTTTTCTATGTTTAAATATGTTTAGATGCGCAAATACTTATAATTGTGTGATAGTAGCCTACAGTGTTCAGTTAAGCAACATGCTGTATAGGGGTGTAGCCCAGAAGCAACAGGCTGTACCGTATAGCCTAGGTGTGTAGTAGCCTGTACCATCTAGATTTGTGTAAGTACTCTCTGTGATGACTGCACAATGACAACATTGCTAACAACACATATCTCAGAACATATCCCAGTCATTAAACAGTGCAATTTTTTTTTTTTAGAAAGATAAAAGCAAAAGAAAAAGAATAAAAAGAGATCAATAAAGATGGCTATCTATAAGGTGAAGGAATACAAAGGATGGAACGGGGTAGAATCTAGAACTCTGAGGCCTCATAATTTTGACTTCAGAACTATAAAAAAGGTTTATAAAATTATAAAAGAGGCCGGGCACGGTGGCTCAAGCCTGTAATCCCAGCACTTTGGGAGGCCGAGACGGGCGGATCACGAGGTCAGAAGATCGAGACCATCCTGGCTAACACAGTGAAACCCTGTCTCTACTAAAAAAATACAAAAAAAAAATTAGCTGGTCAAGGTGGTGGGCGCCTGTAGTCCCAGCTACTCGGGAGGCTAAGGCAGGAGAATGGCGTGAACCCGGGAGGCGGAGCTTGCAGTGAGCTGAGATCCGGCCACTGCACTCCAGCCTGGGCGACAGAGTGAGACTCCGTCTCAAAAAAAAAAAAAAAATTATAAAAGAAAATTAAACAAAAATGAGCAAGTACCCCCTACATATTGAGAGCAGAATGAAACAACCCTGATTGTGTTCCAGATTGGTGGCTTAGCCACAGAAAGAATTACTCGAATTGCCTTTACATTGCAGCAGTTTGACTTATTAGTGGTATGTATTCTAAGGACAAAAGTAACTGCAAGCAGTAGTGTCAATTTTGATGGGTGTGATAAGAGTAGTTTTGATGTTTTTGCAGATGAAGTGATTGCTGTCTGGGATTTGCTTTAGCATAATCTAGTGGAAGAGATATAAGGATTTGTATTAGTTTGCTAGGGCTCCATACTGAAGTACCACACACTTCGTGGCTTAAAACAACAGAGATCTACAGTCTCACAGTTCTAAAGGTCAAAATCAAGATACTCGCAGGACCCCACTCCCTCTGAGACTCTGCGTAGAATCCTTCCTGGCCTCTTGCTAGCTTGCAGTGATGGCCGACTTGGAGATCTCCATGGCCTGCAGCTGTGTCAGTCCTGTCTGTGCCTCCGTCTTCACACTGTGTTCACCCTGTGTCTTCACATCATCTTTCCTTCTGGATGCCTGTGTCCAGATTTCCCCAGTTTACAGGGACAGCAGTCACAATGGACTAGGGCTCACCCAATGACTTCATCTTAATTTGATTGAACCTGCAAAGACCATATTTTAAAATAAGGTCACCTTCTGAGGTCCTGGAAGTTAGGACTTCTATGTATCTTCTTTGAGCGATACAATTCAGCCCATAACAAGGTTTTAGATAGAATAGTGTTGGTGGTTACTGAAGCTGGCTTGGAGATTCATTGTACGATTCACACTACTTTTACATATGCTGAACATTTCTACGTTAAAAGCTTTACAAATAAGAGTTACCACAACAAAATTTCCAGAACAGCTTTTCTCTTTTCCTCCAGCACAAAGATTGTGGAGGATGTTTACAAATATGCAATACTACCCCCATCACAGTTTATGTATGGTTCCCAGCAGATTGCTCCCTGAATTCTCTGACTCCAGAAAACCCTGTGTGACTGCAAATGCAAGTGACATTTCCATAGGTGGAGCTGTTACTCTGACTAGCTGTAGGACAAGGTGGGGATGAATACTCCAGCAAAGAAGTCTGGAAAACTGACTTGCGTTCAAAGACTTGGGTGCTGCCTTCAGCCCTCGTGCTGACCCTTCATCTAGCCTATAGTTATTCCATTCACATCCCATCTTATATGTCAGTTCTTACAAAACACTCTAGCAACCTCCTGCTGCACCCCTTTTCTATCTGCACCCTCACTATCTAAGGACAGTTGGATATGATTCTAAGCGCATGGTCACGTCCATTTCTAGTTTATGTTTCTATTGTAGAAATTGTCACATTGTATTGTGATTACCTGTTGATGTCTTCATTTCTAATGTGTAACCATAAACTCCTTGAAGAAATCAACTGTTCCTTTTAATTACTGGATCCGTAGGGAACTGTGGATCACCGATGCCTAGGACAGAGCCTAATACATAGTAGGTGCTTTTAAAATATTTGATAAATTAATAAAGTAAGGAATGACCACTGCTTTTTGAAATAACATGAGCAATTCTGTGTATTAAGAGGGGTAAATCCAGTGGGAAGTAATACTGGAAAGGCGAGAAACAGGTCAAGGGAGTAACTTAAGGATCAGGAGCAAGTCACTCTACAGTAAGGAGATCCTGAACTTAGACGTATTCACGATGGCTTGTTAGAGACATTTTAGTGATGAGATTTAAGAGAATGTGCAGCCTGGGCAACAAAATGAAACGCTATCTCTACAAAACATAAAAATATTAGCCAAGCTTGCCAGTGTGCACCTGTCGTTCCTGCTGCTCAGGAGGCTGAGGTGGGAGAATCGCTTGAGCCCGGGAGTTTGAGGCTGCAGTGAGCTATGATGGCACCAGTGTTCTTCGGCCTGGGTAACAGAGCAAGACCCTGTCTCTCAAAAAACAAAAAAGTAAAGATTTTGGTGAGTGCCTAGGGAAGAGAAAATTCTAAGATAAATGGTAAAGTAATTGAAGAGATCATGATGTCATTTTGAACTGGAAAACATATAAAAATGTTTGAAAAGGAATGCTCTGGGTTCAGATTTGGACAGGCTGAATTTAAAAAGAAAGATACTCAAGTGGAAATTGTAGCTGGCAGTTGGAAAGACCTCAGTAAAGTATTTTTCAGGATAGTCATACACGTAGGAGGTGTGGGAGTGAATGAAATCATCCAGGGAGAGCAGGTTGAAGAAACACTGTCTGGGTATAGTAGGAGTCCAGGTAGAAGAGTCTAGACCTAGTAACAGGAACTGGTCAGGTCAGCGGCCGTCAGCAAGATCATTCTGTTTCTCAGCTTCTAACCTAGGCCTTCACCTTGTTCTTCAGGTTGCTGAGGCCTGGGCTTGATTCTGGGAGGAAGCAAAGGTTGAACTGAACCTCAGGAGACCTATTTGTAGGCCTCTGGAAAGTTCTAAACAGGTCATAAGGAAGAGTTAGGATATCCACAATTCAAAATTCACGTCCACTTCAGTGAAAAACATGATTTCAGAACTAAAATATTAGCGCTTTAGAGTTGGGATGAGTTTTCCAGAATTGATAATGGACTTTTGAGTCGTAATCACATCCATTAAAAAATAAAAGCTCCCCTATGTCCTATTTTCTTACTCTCCTTTGGAAACTGTTGAAAAGGGTTTCTGCTCTTGGTGTTTCTATTTTCTCCTCTCCCATTGTTTCCTCCACGCACTCCAGTCAGGCTCTCTTCCCTATGATTCCACTGATAGCTCTGTTATTAAATCCCAAACAACCTCTGTCTTGCCACAATCAGGATTAAGTTTTTAGTCCTCAAATTATTTGCCACAGTTATCATTCACTCCTCCCTGAAGTACTTCTTCCTTTGGCTTTGGAACACTGTACTCTCCTGATATTATTCTTCTTAACCTCCAAATATTTCAGTGTCCAAGTGATTCCTTTCAGTTCTTCAGCTTTAAATGAAACCCACATGCTGCTGACCCCCAAATGCCTGTCTGTAGTTCTGACCTTCCCCAGATCTCCAGAATCATAAATATAACTAGTATTTCGGTGTCTTCCTGCGACTCTGTTAAGGCATCTCAGCCACCACAAACATACCTGAAGCAGAATGCCTCTCAGACCTGCCCCTTTCCTGGTCTTCCCCTTCTTGGTGATTAGTGGCAGCACTCAGAATTCTGGCTGGAAACCTAGGCATGATCATTAACTTTCCTGTTTCCTTCTCAGCTTCCTGGGAGTCCTGAGTCTTGTTATTCTTGGTCCCGCTAGCTCTTCCTTCTCAGGACAGCCTGGTGTAGTCATCTGTGCCTCCAGCTCTTTCTCACCTGAAGAGCTGCGGTAGCTTCTCCAGTAGCCTCTTCCCTCCCTGCTTCCACTGGTGCCCTGGCATAGTCGGTCCACGCAGCAGCCAACTCAGTTGAACACATAATTTCCCAGCTTCCCATAAGGCTTAAATTCCAGCGTCCCTACCATGACCTGGGCCTTAGAGGATTTGTCCCCCGCCTCCTGCTCCACTCTTTCACTTTGTTTTTTGTTTTTTGTTTATTTTTGAGACAGAGTCTCACTCTGTCGCCCAGGCTGGAGTGCAGTGGTGCAATCTCGGCTCACTGCAGCCTCTGCCTCCCGGGTTCAAGTGATTCTCCGCCTCAGCCTCCCAAGTAGCTGGGATTATGGGCATGTGCCACCACACCTGGCTGATTTTTGTATTTTTAGTAGAGAATGGGTTTCACCATGTTGACCAGGCTGGCCTTGAACTCCTGACCTCAGGTGATCCACCCACCTCGGCCTCCCAGAGTGCTGGGATTCCAGCTGTGAGCTGCTGTGCCCGGCCTGTTCCACTCTTATTTTATCATTTCACCATTTTCCCTCTTCCTGCTTTACTCCAGCCAGTCTCTCTGTTGTTCCTGAGTCAGCCACACTTTTGTGTTTGCTGGTTCGTTTGCCCGGGGAGCTCTTGAGCACTTTACTCAGATAGCCACATGACTTTTATTTATGTACTTGTTATCTGTCCCTTCATCCTTCTCCTTCCCCAGCAGGCGTGCATGCACACACTCCAAAGTATAAGCTCCTTGAAGGCTGGAACCCCTTCTTATTGGATATATTATCTGCATTCCCCAGAACATTACCTGGCCCATAGTAGGCACTTAATGAGTATTTGTGAATGGAAAGGATGCTGCCAGCATATGTAAAGATAAATAAGGAAAAGTCATGGAGTGTCCCTGAAGCTGCATGTACTTTGGCCTGCCTGGCAAGAAGCCAGGGGAGAGGGGTGAGGACAGGTGGCTAAAGGTCAGGTCAGATAGTACTGTATTCACCATGTTAAGAGACTTCAGATGTGAGTCATTGAAAATCTGTTGGAGGACCTTAAGGAAGTTTGCAACATAGTGAAATAATGATCTTAGAAAGATTGGCTGGGTGTGGTGGCTCAGACTTGCAATCCCAGCACTTTGGGGAGGCCAAGGCAGGCAGATCATGAGGACAGGAGTTAGAGACCAGCCTGACCAACATGGTGAAACCCCGTCTCTACTAAAAATACAAAAATTAGCCAGGACTGGTGGCACGCACCTGTAATCCCAGCTACTCAGGAGGCTGAGGCAGGAGAATCACTTGAACCCAGGAGGGGGAGGTTGCAGTGAGCCGAGAACGCGCCATTGCATTCCAGCCTGGGTGACGGGAGACTCCATTTCAAAAAAAACAAAAAACAAAAAAAAAAACATTATTCTGGCTGCACTGTGGAGGCTGAATTGACAGAGGGCAAGACTAGTTAGGAGATTATGGTAGAGATAGTAATGCATGGCAAACAAAATACCACTTAAGTACCTGATCCCATTGCTCAGGGCTCTAGGAAAAGTGAGGGGCCTTTCTTAACACTAGCCTAAGGCAGGTTCTGTATCATTGCCTTACAAGCTAGAATTCAAGTTGCAGAATCTTGCTGCCTTCTTCCCAGCACATATATTAAGCCTAGAAACAATGACCTATAAACACAAGGAAAAGCACTTCATTTTTGCCACTGCCCCTTCCATATATTTGGCCCAAATAATGTATTAAAATTTGATCACTTAATTTAGCAAGACTGAAACGGAGAAGGAACTAGGAAAGTGTTAAGCATAAAGTTAAGAAACTCTGCTTTCCCTTACAGTAAATAGTGTACAGATAGAGGGCATGTGAAGTTAGTCAAGGAGGGTATGTGGAGTGAAAAAAACCCTGAACCCTAAACCCTAGGGAATACCATTGTCAAAGAAGGAATGAAGAAGAGCTATCCATGAAGGGAACTAGTGGGTGAACACTAATAAGGGAAAAGTAAAAGGTATTGTGTTTATTATTAAGCAGAAGTAATGTGTAGACGTGTGAAAGTAACTGTCAAATAGGAATCACAAATACAGTGAGATACAAATAATCCCTTTAAACACTTACCTCTACCCCAGGAGAAAATGCTAAGATATGTGTATAACCATCCCCGACAGAATTTAGTATTGAATTGTATTCTTATCCAATTTTAATATTTCTTCAATTCTGTTCTTGACTTTTCCATGTTAACCATGCTTTATCTTATATATCCATGCCTGTCTTATTGTTGATCTTTGACTCTTTTCAGCCCTCCCATGTAGCGTCTCTTGCTTGATGCATGAGTAGGCTAACTTCCTCTCTTGCAGCTCTTGGCTCTAGTCCTGTCTTGTGGCACCTCTTGTCGATTAATTCAATAACAGGGCCCTCCTGTTTGAACTGGCCCTGAAACCTCTCTAATCACCCATGTGTTGGCCTAGGAGGCAACTTCTACAAGGGTCTGAAATGTGTATGTATGTATAATACATATGCATATTTGTATATATATGAACTACATAAGAATATTTGACATTGTTCAAGTTAGAAATGTATATGTAATTAAGGCAGATTAACAAAACATACAACTTTTGTATATAATTGGAGTGCTGTCTAGAGGATCTGTAGGAAAATAGGGCATGCTGATCTGCTTGTGACGAACGGTTATGTTAGAAAAGGAAAGTGAGATATATACAGACATAGATATATAACTATAATATACTATATATGTGTGTAAATATTATAAAGGTCAGTAATACATATGTTTAATACTCTGGTAAGTGCTATAGTAAGGAGAATGGACTGTGGCTGCTCAGAGTCAGAGGATTGAAAGAGTCCGTTTTTGAACTGAATCTGAAGGATATAAGGGAATTTGACATGGGGTGGAGGGACTTTCCAGATTAAGAATAATTACACAAAGCCTGGGCCCAGTGGCTCACACCTGTAATCCAAACACTTTGGGAGGCCGAGGTAGGTGGATCACTTGAGGTCAGGAATTCAAGACTAGCCTGGCCAACACGGTGAAATCCTGTATCTACTAAAATTACAAAAGTTAGCTAGGCATGATGGTGGGTGCCTGTAATCCCAGCTATTCAGGAGGCTGAGGCACAAGAATCGCTTGAAGCTGGGAGACAGAGGTTGCAGTGAGCCGAGATCGCGCCAATGCACTCTATCTAGCCTGGGCAACAGAGTCAGACTGTCTCAAAAAAAAAAAAAAAATTACACAAGAAGATAAATGTCACAAAAAATAAATTGTAGGATTCCATCATGGGTTTTGGGTCCTGACCCCAGACTTCCTTTTTCAACTCATGCTCCCCTTACAACACTTTTCTCTGTTCTTCATTAGCCAATTCTTCTGGTCACTCTTTTTCACCCTCTTTAAATGGGTTTGCTTTATTTTTTTCTTCACCCTAGTACTTAAATTGCTGTCAATTATATTTTATTATACTGTCTAACTGTCCTATTTTTTCTTCTTGCAATTTTTTTCATACAGATGTCGGGGCCTTATTTAAATATCACCAATATTTATTCCTTCTACACATTTAGTCTCGGTAGTCAAATGCTATGATATCTCATGAAACATCTTCAATTTCTTTTTTCCCCTCTAGGATCGAAGAGCAGTCATAAAACCACAAAGTCAACGCAAACACAAGACTCTTCATTTCAGGGACTGATACTGAAAAGATCCAACAGGAATGTACCTTGGGATTTGAAATTAGAAAAACCTTACATATATGAAGGCAGATTAGAGAAAAAGCAGGATAAAAAGGGAAGTTTTCAGATAGTTTCAGCCACGCACAAAAAAATCCCCACTATAGAAAGAAGCCATAAAAATACTGAATTAAGCCAAAACTTCAGCCCAAAGTCAGTGCTTATTAGGCAACAGATACTTCCCAGAGAAAAAACACCACCAAAATGTGAAATACAAGGAAACGGCTTCAAACAGAATTCACATTTACTTAATCAACCAAAAATTACAGCAGATAAACGCTATAAATGTAGTATGTGTGAAAAAACCTTCATTAACACTTCATCCCTTCGTAAACATGAGAAAAACCATAGTGGAGAGAAATTATTTAAGTGTAAAGAATGTTCAAAAGCCTTTAGCCAAAGTTCAGCTCTTATTCAGCATCAAATAACGCATACTGGAGAGAAACCCTACATTTGTAAAGAATGTGGGAAAGCCTTTACTCTCAGTACATCCCTTTATAAACATCTAAGAACCCATACTGTGGAGAAATCCTATCGATGTAAAGAATGTGGTAAATCCTTCAGCCGAAGGTCAGGCCTTTTTATACATCAAAAAATTCATGCTGAAGAAAACCCTTGTAAGTATAATCCGGGTAGGAAGGCATCTAGTTGCAGCACATCCCTTTCTGGATGTCAAAGAATTCATTCTAGAAAGAAGTCCTACTTATGTAATGAATGTGGCAACACCTTTAAGTCTAGCTCATCCCTTCGTTATCATCAGAGAATTCACACTGGAGAGAAACCTTTCAAATGTAGTGAATGTGGGAGAGCCTTCAGCCAGAGTGCATCTCTTATTCAACATGAAAGAATTCACACTGGAGAAAAGCCCTATAGATGCAATGAATGTGGGAAAGGCTTTACTTCTATTTCACGACTTAATAGACACCGAATAATTCATACTGGAGAGAAGTTTTATAATTGTAATGAATGTGGTAAAGCCTTAAGTTCCCACTCAACACTTATTATTCATGAGCGAATTCATACCGGAGAGAAACCCTGTAAATGTAAAGTATGTGGAAAAGCCTTCAGACAGAGTTCAGCTCTCATTCAACATCAGAGAATGCATACTGGAGAAAGACCCTATAAATGTAATGAGTGTGGGAAAACTTTCAGGTGTAACTCATCGCTTAGTAATCACCAGAGAATTCATACTGGAGAGAAACCATATCGATGTGAGGAATGTGGGATATCTTTTGGCCAAAGTTCAGCTCTTATTCAACATCGAAGGATTCATACAGGAGAAAAACCTTTTAAATGTAATACATGTGGGAAAACTTTCAGACAAAGCTCATCACGTATTGCACATCAGAGGATTCATACTGGAGAGAAACCCTATGAATGTAATACATGTGGGAAACTTTTCAACCATAGGTCATCCCTCACGAATCATTATAAAATTCACATTGAAGAGGACTCCTAGAAAGTAGATTTGTGTGTGTGAAAGCCTTAAACCAAAGCTCATCAAAGAATGCATCTTTGAGAGAGATGTAATAAATGTAATGGATGTGAAAATAAGCTATAATAATTTGGCCTTCATTAAGTATTTAATTCCATGGATAAACCTCAACTTTATAATATGAGGAAAGTGTTTGTGCTTGTCAGACACTTAAAAAAATAACCTGAGATGAAGAATTTACCACTGGAGACACTGACTTCAGCCATTTGTGAAATGGGTTTCTTTTTCCCTTTTCCTACAGACACACATGCTACATGTCACGTGATCATCAGAAAACAGATCCGAGTGGGTGGGGAGGCATGCTTTAGATTTCTCATTAAAAGACCACCAAACTGGCCGGGCGCTGTGGCTCACGCCTGTAATCCCAGCACTTTGGGAGGCTGAGGTGGGCGGATCACAAGGTCAGGAGATCGAGACCACGATGAAACCCTGTCTCTACTAAAAATACAAAAAAAAAAAAAAAATTAGCCGGGCGCAGTGGCGGGCGCCTGTAGTCCCAGCTACTCAGGAGGCTGAGGCAGGAGAACGGCGTGAACCCAGGAGGCGGAGCTTGCACTGCACTCCAGCCCGGGGGACAGAGCAAGACTCCCTCTCAAAAAAAAAAAAAGACCACCAAACTGGTAATATTTTTATAGCATTTTAATAGCATACAAATGAATTGATCAAATTGTACCTTTTTAGAGAAGAGGACCAAAATAAAAGAAAAATGAATTATGAACTACCTCTCAGTCTCTGGGGTTTGTCCTTTTCCTACCCTGATGTCAAACTTGTGCATGGATTTCATTAAAAAAGAAAAAAATCTGGTCTTTTGTTGGGAATTTTCTACTCAGCTGTGTCTTTGTTTTGGTTTTTATTTCTCTGAAGTCATTTATTAGGAAGGTGTACAGTTATTTGCCATAAACTGTATTAGATAGAAAACCAGGCAATTATTTCAGGTTTAAAGCCACTGAATAGGTATGTATTTTTTTTTGTTTGTTTGAGACAGAGTCTCACTCTGTCACCCAGGCTGAAGTGCAGTGGTACGATCTCAGCTCACCGCAACCTCCACCTCCCGGGAGTGAGAATCAAGTGATTCTCCTGCCTCAACCTCGTGAGTAGCTGGGATTACAGGCGCCTGCCACCACACCCAGCTAATTTTGTATTTTTAGTAGAGATGAGGTTTCTCCATGTTGGCTAGGCTGGTCTCAAACACCTGACCTCAGTTGATCAGCCCACCTCAGCCTCCCAAAGTGCTGGAATTAGAGGCATGAGCCACCATGCCCAGCTGCCCTAAATACGTATTTTTTAAATGTATAATGAACACATCAGAAGAACTTTCACAAATCTAACACCTGTGGCAAACTCTTGAAAAGGACATTGCTGTGGTCTGAATGTTTATGTTTTCCCCCCTAAATCCGTACGTCCAAATGCTAACCTCCAAGGTGATGGTATTATGAAGTGGGATGTATGGAGAGGTGATTAGGTCATAAGGGCTGAGCCCTCAGTGCCCTTATCAGAGAGCCCCAAGGGAGCTTCTTCTGCCCTTCAGCCATGTGAGGGCACAGTGATAAGATACTTTCTTTGAATCAAGATGGCCATAACCAGACACCAAACGTGCTAGCACCTTAAATGGATTTCCCAGCCTCCAGAACTGTGAGAAATGTTGTATTAGTTACCTAGTATGATGAGGTATTTTGTTACAGCAGCCCAAACAAGACATGTGAATTGTTTCATAAACTCAGTGTAGTGTGACAGATCCCCTGCCGGGTTACCTAAGGGTTTATATCCACTGCTTGAGCCCTGAAGGCTGGGAAAGGCCATGGTGCCCAACCAAGGAGCAAGTGTCCCTGTGAACCCAAACATCCCAGAGTGGGAACACACTAAGCAAACAGTCCAATCACACATGAGGCAAAGAGCCAGAAAACTGGCTTAAAAGCAGCTTAGAGGTGCAAGGTGGTACAGATCTCCAGAGCTGTCCTGCTGCCGTCCAGGAGTGCCCTGTATGGAAATCGTAATAAAATCTGCTCATCAAGCTGGACTTACCTGAGTCATTCTTTGGTCTCAGCTCTTTCCCAGTTTGAGGGGGGACATTACAGTCCCAAGTTTTTCTCATAACAGTAAATATTTTTTAACTTTGGAGCAGACACTATATATGTTTACAAGTATACAAGTCTTAAAACTACAAGTTTTAAGATAGACACAGGCTTTTGTTCAAGAAGCCATGAATTGAGGGGAAGGGGATGGAATTGGATTAGCAAATGAGCAAGCAGATTATGTTGCAGTTTTTGTTGTTTCAATAGACAAATAAGTTACAACAGTATGTTCCACTATGAGAATATTGTAAAGATTTGCACAGGACGAAGAAACAGACTCATCAAGATAGCCTGGAGACATCAAAGCTTTCCAGGGGCAATGATGCCTGAGCTCTATTTGGGGAGAACAATAGGAACTCCGAGGCAGAGAGACGCATTCCAATTAAGAGGAAACTGCATGCGCCAAAGCATAGGTGGGTAATAGGGCACATTTGGGAAACTTAATTTAGAACTAGTGAGCAAGAAAATGACCAATGTTAAAGCTTGAGTAGACAGCAGAAGCCAAATCACAAAAGGCCTTACTTGCCAAGCTAAGGAGTTTGGATTTTACGGTAACATTGGTGGAGTCAAAGATGGTAGGCAAGGGAAATTGCATAAAAGATAAGCGTATGGGGTTGAAGAAAGCTGATGCCTGATGACTGATGCCCCCCAGGAAATCTGGGCTGTTCAAGTAGTAGGCAAATGAGGTCCCAACTCAAACAGGGACAGCACTGACGAAGAACAGGAGACAGATAATTATGGATTAGAATAAATAAGGCATGGTTTTCATAGGCAAGTAGGTGAGAGTGGCGAGTGAGAAGAAACCTGACTCGGGTAGGGTTGCCAAGCGCCCTGTATTTAAAGATTTTGTCCTGAATCCTGTATTAACTTGGTTAGGATGCCTTAAATGTATTCAGGGTTTCTCCCCTCATTAATGAAAAATCAGCACTTAAAGCTACGGTTCTGCTTCAGTAATTGGCTCTTAAATTGCTTAAGTGGCAATACAAGCTGGAAATCATACCTCCGCAAATAAAGATCTGAACAATCTCTTATGTTCTCTCCTATGTGTTTGACTGAGGGAAGACAAAAGAGGGAAGTCAGAATAAAAGTACTTGTTTTCCATATTAAAGAAAGGAAAAGATTGTTCTTTTGGCCAAATTCCTAAGTTGTAAAATAATCTCCAATAATTCAACCTTTGAATCAGTACACATGGTCTGAAAAATCAGTGACGGCCTCACTGCCAGCAGCCATGCTTCTGAGATCAACTGAATGACAGCCTCCAGCTTCTGAATGCCACTTAGTGCTGCTTCTAGACCATGATCGGTCAGCAAGTCCTTCCCTCCAGTGACCGTGCTTCTGGAAGTTAGCCAGTCGACAACCATCTAATTCCAGTGACCACACTAACACACTTGAAAGTCTAACAATCCCTGCCTCTGAAAATGTGCCAATCCCAGACACAGCTGCTCAAAATTTTGGATAAGATCAGCTCTGGCTTTCTTCAGGGATACTGTTCCTGCAAACACAGTTCTCCCTTGCAGGCATGCATAAAGTTGGACTTTTCTGTGTCACATAATCAAGTTCAAGTTTATTGTTAGTTTGTAAGTTTCCAACCTTTCAATAGTTCGGCCTCAATTTATTGGTAATTATGCTTCACTCTTGTGAGATGATCAAACTTAGTATTTTCAATTATTGTGATTACTATAATTTATTTTTTATTTTATATTTTGTGTTAAGGATACTTAATATGAGATCTGCCCTATTGCCTATTTTCATTTATGTATATTTGAATCAAAATGCAAGTATAAATTTCATGATTAATTTTCAAGGCTGGGTGTAGTGGCTCACACCAATCCCAGCACTTTGGGAGGCCGAGGTGGGCAGATCACAAGGTCAGGAGATCGAGACCATCCTGGCTAACACGGTAAAACCCCGTCTCTACTAAAAATACAAAAAATTAGCCTGTAGTCCCAGCGACTCGGGAGACTAAGGCAGGAGAATGGCGTGAACCCTGAAGGTGGAGGTTGCAGTGAGCCGAGATCGTGCCACTGCACTCCAACCGGGGTGACAGAATGAGACTCTCTCAAAAAAAAAAATTTTTTTTCTCAAAACATTTGGTATCTATTAAATTAGAGAAAAGATGTTTTGAAACTATTTCTACAGTACACAATTGTTCATTCAGTATTGAACATATTGGAAAATCAGATATAAGCCAGGATATACTAACAGCTAAGCCTAAGAGATACATGATTTTCTCAAATAGTGCTAAAGAAACGGATAAAGTAACAAATTTTCCGATGAAAGGAAATTCAGATAAAAATAAAACAACCATAGCCGAAATTATAATGACCTTCCACACTGTATATCACCATCATCAATCTTTTCAGCTCAAATGGCCAATTGGACACACCAAAAGAATTTCCTGGTTCTAAAATTGCAAACGAATTTTCAAGTGCCAGGATAAAATCTGCAGTAATAAAAATGTAATCTTTCTGTTTACTACTAGACACTATAAAAGATCTAAAATTTCTCTTTTTACAGTATAACCCCAGATGCAAATAATAACAATGAGAATTTTTTTTTTTTTTTTGCCTGTGCAATGTTTATCTTTTGGAAAACAGTGCTTAGAAAGCTATCTTATCCCTTCTAGATGAGACCTGGGGAATTGAAGTTTTTTGCAGAAACTCAATTAAGTCAAATTGTATTCCTTTGGTTGATATAATACAAATGTAAATTTATGTAGATGTGTAGAAGTGCAAATAATTTTTTTTTTTTTTTTTTGAGACGGAGTCTTGCACTGTTACCCGGACTGGAGTGTAATGGTGTGATCTCGGCTAACTGCAACCTCTGCCTCCTCCTTAGGCTACTGCCTTAGCCTCCCAAGTAGCTGGGATTACAGGCACCCGCCACCATGCCCAGCTAATTTTTTTTTTTTTTTTTTTTTTGTATTTTTAGTAGAGATGGGGTTTCGCCATGTTGGCCAGACTGATCTCGAACTCCTGACCTCATGATCCACCCACCTCAGCCTCCCAAAGTGCTGGGATTACAGGCGTGAGCCACCGTGCCCAGCCAGAAGTGCAAACAATTGCTATTCAAAATTAAAGCAAAGCCTGGAGTACGCTGTAGAAGGTGTCCTGTCCATATTCTGCATTTCTGCATGGTGCTACACAACCTCTGATAGCCATTCTATTGACACTGAAGTCATCATGAAATTGTTTCCTGCCTCAGCATTTAAACTATTTAAACTGAGCAGTTAAAGGATTTTTGTGATTCTGTTGTCATTCGATATTCTTCTATTCTTCAATTCTCTCTTTAATTCTCTTGCACTCAGAAACTTGTTGGAACTCCTGGTTTCAACTACAACATGTAAACAGCTTGGAAGTCATCACCCCTATCCTCATAAGAAAAAAGCTAGTCAAGCTGAAAATCAGTGACTTTTACCTTTCCGAGAACTGAAGTCACGACTGTGAAATCTGGAGAGACGGGTGTATCCAGAGACAGAGGTCTGTTTACTTGGAGCCTACTGGAGCCATAAACTGGTCAGAAAACTAACAGGTAATTTTGATGAATTGCTGGAGGTTGAATATGGACTAAACTGAGAATGTGGAACTTCTCGGTCCATAGTCATAACGGGTCCTGCATACCGCCACTGCCATTAGCTCCAGGAGTCTCAGCAGATTCACAAGGTGATGATCTGAGAAATATCCCCTGAGGGCTGTGGCAGAAGAAGGGGAACCATTGTGAAATACACCCAGAGTCTTCTCCATAAAAGCCTACACTCTAGGGAAAAGAGTTTGCCAGAGTCTTATGCTAGCTGGAGGAAGGACATTCCCCCACTCTCTCTATCCTTCCTATCTCACCTAAGAGAGAGGAAACTGTCAACATGGCTCAAGACTTTGAGGATTTCAGTAGATTGGAATCCTGCAACCAGGGGAGGGGAGGGAGGACAGGGCAAGGAGGTGAAGTTTTACCACTGGAGAACATTTGAGTAGGTCCAGCCCTTGGATACAGGAGTACTGACAGATTTCACTGGAAGATTATAGAATGCGCCCCGTCTGCCACCATCCCAACAGTGCCGCGGTGCAACAGCGCTGGGTTATAGCAGACAGAGCCACAGACTGTCCCTGAGGGGGACCATTTGGGGAAACTCCATCACAAGTGGAGACCAAAGCAAGGATACTAGAGGAATTTGAAGCCCCTGACACCTATGACTAGTTAATTTCTAACCAAATTAATATAAATAAAGCAGCTAATGAAAATGATTACACATCATGAACTTCTGGAACTTATCCCAGAAGTCCAATGTTTGTTCAACATGTGAAAATCAACCACACCACATTTAATAGAATGGGTAGGGGGGACGTGTTTATCTTGATGCAGAAAAAGCATATCACAAAATGCAGCTAACTCCACTTACACCAAGGTTGGGATTTCAGCACTTCCTGTTTCACTGGAAGCTCAGTGAGGTCGAAAACAATTCAGAAATCATGGATGTTCATTGGTGCAAAAAAGACAACCTCTTTTTTTTTCTGAGACGGAGTCTTGCTCTGTCAAACAGAGCCTGATCTTGGCTCACTGTAAGCTCCGCCTCCCAGGTTCACACCATTCTCCTTCCTCAGCCTCCCGAGTAGCTGGGACTACAGGTGCCTGCCACCATGCCCGTCTAGTTTTTTGTATTTTTAGTGAAGACAGGGTTTCACCATGTTGGCCAGGATGGTCTGGATCTCCTGACCTCGTGATCCACCCGCCTCGGCCT
>NW_012116822.1:1225114-1228474 GCF_000951035.1 Colobus angolensis palliatus | reverse complement strand
TCGAGACCATCCTGACCAACGTGGCAAAAGCCCATCTCTACTAAAAATACAGAAACTAGCCAGTATTGCTGGCGCATGCCTGTAATCCAGCTACTGGGGATGCTGAGAAAGGAGAATTGCTTGAACTCGGGAGGCAGAGGCTGCAGTGAGCCGAGATTGTGCCACTGCACTCCAGCCTGGGTGACAGAGTGAGACTCCATCTCAAAAAAAAAAAAAGGAAAAAAAAAGAAAAAGAAAACCAAGGTCTTGATACCCAGCACCCACTGCAAGTCATGGCCTGTTCCTTGACTGGGGCTGGCTTCTGCCCTTTGGGCCTTGTGCTCCCCTCTGACGCAGCGATATCCACTGCCTGGAAACGTGCCTGTAGCCCCTCTGTCTCCACTCTCCAGTCTCATCCCCTGTGCCTGCCCCTCCTTCCACAGCCGGGTTAAGAGTGCGTAAATTCTCTCTCTGCTCTCAACTTCTGTTTCCTGACACCTTATTGTTATCCCTAAAATATTATATTCTTTTCTCACTAAAACAATGACTCCTTATCTGCAAAAGCAACTGTTATGGTTCTCATCTATAGCTCAGCAGACACTTCTGACATTTCTGTAGACATCCATGATTTCTGACTTGCTTCCCAAATCTCTCCTGTTGACAATGATTTCTGCCCAGGAACCCTGATATCACTACATACCCATTTGTTTTAGTCCATTTGGGCTACTACAATGTAATTCCACAAACTGGCTATGCTATGAAAACAGAAAGATATTTCTCACATTGTGGAGGTTGGGAAGTCCAAGAGGAGGCTGTGGTAGACTTGGTGTCTGATGAGGACCCACTTTCTGGCTCAAAGAAGGCACCTTCTAGCTCCTTCTTCGGGTGGTGAAGGGGGATGCAAGCTCTCTTTGGACTCCTGTAAGGATCCTAATCCTATGCACGAGGGCTCCACCCTCACGACTCAGCTAGTCTTCATCACCTCCCGAGGGCCTCATCCCCTCACACCATCACATTAGGCCGTGGGGTTTCAGCACATGAATGTTGGGGCACACAAGCATTCAGATGTGACACGCTTAATTCTCAGTTACTTTTCTCCACTGACTTCATTCCTTCCAGATCCCCTCGCATTCCAAAACTGCGGCTGTGAATTATTTGGGATTGGTATTGAAACAATTGGTGATTTTCTTTTGAAGTTTTTTGGGGGGATATATGTGATAATTTACTACATCCATATAATTGGTAAAAATTAGATCAGTATAACTGGGATATCAATCACCTTAAATATTTGTCTTTTCTTTTTTTGGGGGGACAGAGTTTTGCTCTGTCACCCAGGTTGGAGTGCAGTGGTGCGATCTCAGCTCACTGCAACCTCTGCCTCCCAGGTTCAAGTGATTCTCCTGCCTCAGCCTCCCGAGTAGCTGAGACTACAGGTACGCACCACCACGCCCAACTAATTTTTGTATTTTTAGTAGAGATGGGGTTTCACCATGTTGGCCAGGATGGTCTCCGTCTCTTGACCTCATGATCTACCTGCCTCGGCCTCCCAAAGTGCTGGAATTATAGGCATGAGCCACTGTGCCCAGTCAAATATTTGTCTTTTCTTTATGGTCAAGACTGTCAAATTACTCTCTCCTAGCTATTTTGAAATATACAATAGATTATTGTAAACTATGGTCACCCTACTGATCTATCAAACACTAGGTCTTATTTCTTTATCGAACTGTATATTGGGACCCATTAATCAACCTCTCTTCTCTCATAATGTTGAAAATAGAAGCAGCTCTAAACCATGGTGAAATCCACTCCCTTTATAAGGCATATACTGGACCATTAGACTTGAAAATCGCAGGCTTTGCCCTAGAGAGGGGCCCTAGAAAGAATCCTGGGCTAGAATGGAGGACCAAGTCTCCTCAGGGTTTTCTCTCCTGTGTTCCAGCTCACGCTTGTGAAGGGAGTGACTTCTGTAAGCCCAGTGCATCACACTGTGGGGCAGGTGAAGCACCCTGACACGGGACCTTGCCTGTGGACGCCCTCTGCACACCTGTCCACAGGGCTTGCCATACAAGCGTGCCCAGGCCTAGCTCCTGCTACTCCTCAGCAACGGGTGGACAAAGCAGCAGCCCTGAGGACCTGTCCTGGCCTCTCCTGTTCTGAGTGGACATGGCCTCTCCCTCAAGGCTGAGATCCAGAGAGGAACATGATGTCCTCATGGAATCTGTTCTCTCAGGTGCTCTCTCCTGCATCTTTGGCATGGGGATGGCTGGGCTCTCTTGGCACAGTGGAATCACCCTGTGTGTTTGTCTCCATGACTTCTCTCTTCTCTGACCTCTCAGCTACTACTTCAGACCCTCTTGACACCATTTAGGTGAAAATTGACATGGGCCAGGCACAGTGGCTTATGTCTGTAATCCCAGCACTTTGGGAGGCTGAGGCGGGCAGATCACGAAGTCAGGAGGTCCAGACCAGCCTGGCCAACATGGTGAAACCCCATCTCTATGAAAAAAATACAAAAATTAGCTGGGTGTGGTCTCAGGCGCCTGTTATCCCAGCTACTCGGGAGGCTGAGGCAGAAGAATCGCTTGAACCCGGGAGGCGGAGGTTGCAGTGAACCAAGATGGTGCCACTGCACTCCAGTCTGAGCAACAGAGAGAGACTCCATCTTGAAAACAAAGAAAAATTTTCTGGGTGTGGTGGCTCACGCCTGTATTCCCAGCCCTTTGGGAGGCTGAGGCAGGTGGATCATGAGGTCAGGAGTTCAAGACCAGCCTGGCCAATATGGTGAAAGCCCGTCTCTACTAAAAGTACAAAAATTAGCCGGGTGTGGTGGTGTGCGCCTGTAGTCCCAGTTACTTGGGAGGCTGAGGTCGAAAAATCGCCTGAATCCAGGAGGCAGAGGTTGCAGTGAGCTGAGATCATTCCACTGCACTCCAGCCTGGGCAACAGAGCAAGACTCCATGTCGAAAAAAAAAAAAAGAAGAAAAAGAAAGAGAGAGAGAGAGAAAGAAAAGAAAGAAAGATTGCCATGTATTCTCTCCCAACATTTCTTTCAAACTCCCTTGTTGCATGACACTTAATCTCTCTTAGATCAATTTCCCTTTGTCATTAGGGAACCTGAAAAGACTCCATTTTGATTTGCAAATAAAAAACTTCCTTGGTACATCAGAAACTACTACTGGCTCACCCTGTCCTGTTTCTTTTCTTTCTTTCTTTTTTTTTTTTTTTATTATTATTAATCCAAGGAGGTTCTTTGCAATTTTTATTAGTTTAAAAAATATTTGGCCAGGACCAGGCGTGGTGGCTCAAGCCTGTAATCCCAGCACTTTGGGAGGCCGAGACGGGCGGATCACGAGGTCAGGAGATCGAGACCATCCTGGCTAA
>NW_012116822.1:1224059-1224694 GCF_000951035.1 Colobus angolensis palliatus | reverse complement strand
ACTTGCTGATTATTTCCTGTGTTTGATCAAGTCTGCTGTTTAAGCTTTCAAATGAGTTTTTGTATTCAAATCAGTTTATGTATTTAAATATATATATATTTTTTTGAGACGGAGTTTCAGTCTTGTCACCCAGGCTGGAGTACAGTGGCATGATCTTGTCTCATTGCAACCTCCACCTCCCAGGTTCAAGAGATTCTCCTACCTCAGCCTCCCAAGTAGCTGGGATTACCTGCATGTACCACCACACTAATTAAAAATATATATATATTTTTAAATTAATCCAGGGAAGCCTGTCTAGTGTCTGACCCATGCAGATCTTCCTTCACGCAGACACACCCCATTACCTTACACTTCCATTACTTTCAGTCACTCCCCCAGTATTCTACCCTGTTCCCCTTCTAGTTTCCAAAAATCTAGCCAAAATTCATCAGATATTAATTTTTTACACTGAAACATTGAAACAGTATCCCCTAAATTAGATGATTTTCCCAAATGTTTAAAACTGAACACCTGGCCGGGCATGGTGGCTCATGCCTATAATCCCAGCACTTTGGGAGGCCAAGGCAGGTGGATCACCTGAGGTCAGGAGTTCGAGACCATCCTGACCAACGTGGCAAAAGCCCATCTCTACTAAA
>NW_012116822.1:1221646-1223814 GCF_000951035.1 Colobus angolensis palliatus | reverse complement strand
AAAACAAACAAAAAAACTGAACACCCATGTTTCCTTACCCTTGAAAAGACAAGCAGCCCTGATAATGTGTGAAAACCATTTCTTTTAAATTCATACCCTCCTGTCTAATAAATCTCAAAGCTCAAGAAGTCTTTTCTAAATCAGGTCCCAATCTCCTGCCCTAGGCCCCAGAGCTTCTGTGGCACTTCCATCTGTTGTCAGAAATAAAAAGGTCCCTGGCCTTCAGAGCCTCTTCAAGCTCAGCCTCTCAGCCTGGATTGTGCGTCAGACCCACCTGGGACCCTCTGAGCTCCTGGTGCTCAGGATCAACCTGGATGACCACACTGGAATCTCTGAGAAGGGACTCTCAGGGTGGTCACACCCTCTCTTTGGAGTGCTAGCCTGCAGCCTGGGCAGTTCTAATCTAATCTCCCACCTCCCAGGGGCCCAGTGAGGTGGGGCAGGACCAAGGTGGCCCCTGGACTCAGTGTAGTTCATGGCAAAGCCCATGACACTCCTTTAAGGCAAAGAGCTCATGCCTGACTAGTGTTAGAATCACCAGAGGACTTTTCACCACACAGTGACCAGCCCAGGATAACTGAATTTATATGACTGGAATTGGCCTTTGAGAAAGCCTTCCAGCGGATTCCATTGCAGAGTCAGGGCTGGGAAGCTGTCCTGTCACGGGATTCACCTGTAGACAAGATCCACAATTTCACTGAATGCATAGGCCAGTGGGAGAGCTAGACTTGACCAGGGAGTTGTGTTGAAATGTACTGTGTCCAAGTTGAGGACAGCATGGTGAGGCAGCGCCTGTGAGGAGTGCCAGGGTTGGAGAAGGCCTCCATGCCCAGGGCGACGGGGGCCTGCAGGAGGAGCGGGCCTGCTGGGTGACTGGTGATGGGAGCAGAGCAACAAGCAGAAGCAGCAAAGGCCCCAAGGCCACACAGTGCCCAGTGTGTTCAGGAAATGGGAGAAACCTGGAGCCCGGACAAACAGAGAAAATCAGCTTGATCTGAAGCTGCCCCATGGCCATGGAATGAAGAATGTCTGCCCCGAAAAGCCACAGAAACAGGCTTGGGTGCATACCGAGGACAGGATAAGCAGGGTCCCCATTACAATGCAACAGCTGTGGCCCATGGAAGGAACCTTGACACCTGCACTATTTTAATTTCAGCATGAATAAAAAGTCAGTTAATGGTACTTATTTAGAAAATAGGGTATCAGGCCGGTTGCGATGGCTCATGCTTATAATTCCAGCATTTTGGGAGGCCAAGGTGGGTGGATCACCTGAGGCCAGGAGTTCAAGACCAGCCTGGCCAACGTGGTGAAACCCTTCTCTACTAGAAATACAAGATAAGCCCGGTGTGGAGGCACACGACTGTAATCCCAGCTACTTGGGAGGCTGAGGCAGGAGAATTGCTTGAAGCCAGGAGCAAAGGTTGCAGTGAGCTGAGATTGCACCACTGTACTCCAGCTTGGGTGAGAGAGTGAGACTCTATCAGAAAAAAAAAAAAATAGAAGGAATGAAAATCGGCTATCAATCATTTCTGATTGAGAAGAAGCTGTCATTGGGAATAAATAAATCAGGAATTATTTCTGCACTTCTGTTTTTGAAACAGCCTGAATGCAGTTGCTATTTATACCAAGGCAGAAACTCTGAAGATGAGTTGAATGGGAGGTGATGCTGGCGGTGAATATGCTGAGTGGAGGCTCCTGCTAGATGTAGAGCGGAGATGCCTACAGTTTCTATTTGCCTCCAACAAAACAGAAGGCTCAAGCCTGGGGAAGAAGACGATGTTCATTAACATTTGGGAGAGAGGGAGGAATAACTTGGTCAGATTTTTGTCTCAGATGGTCCCTGAGGCAGAGTGGGGGTGTATCGGACAGGCCCAAAGTGGGAAGCACAGAGAACAGTTTCCTGGCCATATGGGCATCCGGAAACGGAGGCCTGAAATGTCTGTGGAAATGAAGAGAATGTGATATTTTTAGACAACATGGAAAGAAGCAAAGATTAGTCTTAAGCCAATACACATGGAGTTTGTTCTGACTTAACAGGCTACCACTAGGCCGAGCATGGTGGCTCACACCTGCAATCTCAGCACTTTGAGAGGCCGAGGCAGGAGGATTGCTTGAAATGAAGAGTTCGAAACCAGCCTGAGCAACATAGTGAGACCCCGTCTCTACAA